>NW_027494724.1:0-160756 GCF_021521415.1 Bidens hawaiensis
TGAGATTTTCCAATTATTACAACATAACGGATCATGTCACTCAATCTGGGAAGCGTTTCTTATTAAAGATAGAGGAAATCTCGACATGAGAAAATCTAAAATGGCTCTGTTGAAGAAATAGTTTGACATATTTACCATGGTAAAAGGTGAATCGATGCCCCAATTGATTGAGAGATATTGTCATCTTGTGAATGAGATGAAGTGACTAGGAATTGATAAGGAAGAGTATGAATACATTGAAAAGCTTACTGATTCATTATCTGATGGTTGGGAAACTTTCATTATGATACAACAATCAAACCCGATTGCTTATGCAAGATTTCCTTTAGCCCGATTCATTGAAAAAGTTTGAAGCACATGAACTTGAAATCCGCAAGAAACAGAAGATGAAGAATACCTCAGTAATTCAAGACATCGGGTTATACATTAACTCATCACAATCTGTTCTTGCTCCAAGCACGAAGATTCAAACCACTTTTGTTATGAATAGTAATGGTGCTGGAAGTTCACAATCAACTCAATTTCGACCACCTACCATACCACACTACACAAGAACCTACACTCGAAAAAATTCTAACAACTCGGCTCCTGATCAATTTCCAAAGCCCACATGTCCATCATCTGACGTTTTTCAATGCAACATTGTTGTTAATATCAAGAACAATAATGGACTGATAGTCGAAAATGTTCAAGAACATATGGCTTTCTTAAGATCCGTCCTTGAGTCTTATGAATGTTTGATTGCTAGGCGTATTGGTAATTACAATATGACAAAAGAAGATTATGATAAGATTAACCCTAAAAAAATGGAGAAGCTAGATATTCTGTTTTCGATGAAAATAAAAAGGTCACTTCAAGAGGGAATGCACAAATCCTGAAGTTCGAGATGCTAGTCCTAATCCTCTTGGTAGGGACTACAACCAAAAATCTATATTTCATCAAAGTTCTCCTGCACCAGCTGAATCATCAAAGAAGAATGAAGCATCGTCATCAAAAGCATTTCTTGCACAATTTTATGAGGGTTTCAACTGGAATTCTATTGTTCATCGGTCAAATGTTGTTGAGGTGATTGATGAGGAAGCTGGAGAACATGTATGTGTTAATGCAGGTGAAGCTGAAAAGGATGTGGAAACTCAAGATATTGTTGTTGATCTGACAGATGTTGACAAGATTAAGAGTAATGGTCAACAAGAGAACAACAGTGAGGAGATTACAAGTGATCTTAAGGGGACATAATCTCCAAAGAGTTTTGATTAGATTCCAAATGAATTCTTTAAATCATTTTTGCCACCTGATGTGTTTGAAAGTTTTGCAGGTTGGTTCAATAGCGAGGAAGTGCCTCATGGAAAGATTGACTTTGGAATTGATGATAAAGAAGATGAGATTGTAGCAACTGATGAAGTTTATGAAGCTGCAGATTGAAAAAATGAGTGATGAAACAGTGCCAGCTGAAAAAGTTCTAGCGACAGTTGAGAATGAAGAAGTTGAAGATGAGTCCATTCATCATGCTTGCATGGCTGGACAGGTAAAATTTTCTACTCTAAAACATGTTTGTGAGTCGTGTTTTGTAAAGGATTTTATAACTGATTCTCTAAAAACCGACTACAATAATGTTTTTCTTGATTATAAGAGTATTAAAGAGGCTTATGATAAGCTTCAAAAATGTGAGAAAAGTTTGTGAGTGAAAATTCCACAAGATAAGAAAACAATTTCGATGCTAACTCACACAGTTAAAGATAAACAAATAGCTCTTAATAGACATGTTGATGAAAAAGCGGAACTAAAAAAGGAACTTCAACTAATTAAAAGTGAATCTGAAAAAGTTAACACTAAACTTAAAAGCTATTCCGCCTCATCATATGTCCTTAATCACATTGTCACAAAGCATTCTGTTGATATTGCAAAGGACAAAAAGGATGATCCAAAATATCATGTCGTACTGCCATTTATTTGGAGCTCCTATATTCCAAAAGAACCTGGAAGGTTTCTTATGGCGATGATTGTGGTGACTGGTTCACCACATCATGATGTTTCATAATCTCTTACATGTTATGAGCAACCTGTTAAGTCTTTCAACAACTCTGAATGTGAGAGCGAAGTGGGTAAGAAAGTATTTGAATATGTGTTTTCTAAAATAAATATGAAACAAGTGATAAATATGGTAATCATATAGTTAAAACCAGATCTGAAACTCAATTATGTACTAAAACTGGTAATCAGAACTCTAAATTTTCTAAAACCGGTTTTTATTACAAAAGAAAAGGTATTGGGTTCAAAGAGGGAAACAAAGAGTCTGTAAAACCAAATGTTGGTTTTCAAAAGATTTCTTTTCTTAAAGGTGAGAACTCTGACGTAGAACAAGAGGCCTTTTTTGGAAAGAAATCAAATGATGAGTTTTATTGACTCAAGGCAGAAAGAGAGAGAGAGAGAGAGAGAGAGAGAGAGAGAGAATAGAATCATGTTCATTCTATTAACAAGTGTGTTGATAGGAGGAAATGTCTCAAGAAAGAAAACCTATGGTGAACAAAAAACCACATGTGAAAGATACCTATTAAAATTTTAAAAAGAGGTGTGGATAAGGAACTTGTCAAAAAGATTTTTGAAGTAGGTGAATCTTCAAAAGTTAAGAAAAATGATGGTTTTTAAAAGAAAACAAGTTCGGTGGGACATAACTGGGTTGTTAAGGGTAAAATCAAAGATAAACCTGTTAATTCAACCACTGAAAATGAAATTGAGTCTTATAAAATTGAGAAAGACAAAAGATTTGAGTCTTTAAAATCTGAGCCTTCAAATTCTAATTCGTTTAACTCATGATCATCGGTTGAATCTTTGACTCAGTAGGAGGATGATAGTTTTGATGATTGTTTCTATGAGAAATTGAAACCACCCAAGACCAAGAAGGCTTGGGTTTCCTTGTTTCACAAACCGAATAATTTTGTAGGGACTTATAAGATCCAACGAATCACGTTGGATTATGGATAGTGGAGCCTCTCTACATATGACTGGAACTCTTCATTTGCTAAAGAATGTTAAATCTATTCGAGGAGGATATATGGGGTTTGCGGGAAATCAAGGAGGACAAATTGTTGGTGAGGGTACTTTATCGAACAGGAAGGTGATGTTAGAGAACGTAAATTACATCATTGAGCTGGAGAATAATTTGCTAAGTATCTCCCAAATTTGCAACAAAGGCTTTTCAACTCACTTTACAAGTCAGGATTGTCTGATTCTGAAGCCTGGGTTCAAGATTCCAGAATAGTGGATATTGATGAAAGCACCAAGGGAGAATCATCTTTATGTTCTTTATATGAGTGTTGCATCATCGACTCAAGGCACTGTTCAGTGCTTTGCACCAAGGCATCGAAAAGGAGTCGGTGTTATGGCATCGTCGAATGGGTCACATCAATGTTGGCAAGATGAACTATCTTGTTCTCATCCAACTGGTTGAAGGGGTAAATTTCAAGGGTTTTTATTTGAGTACTGATTGCTTGAGTTATAGCAAAGGTAAACAAAAGAAGAAGTCTCACCCGACAAAGTCTCTCAATTCAATCAACTTACCTTTCGAGTGGGAACATATGGATTTATTTGGTCCCATGAATGTCAAAAGTATCACCGGGGAACTTTATTATTTGATGGTCACTAACGATTACTCACGCTTCTTGTGGGTGATGTTTCTTGAGTGGAAAGATGAGACCTTCGACAACTTGATGATCTTATTCAAGAAGCTTGAGAGGTTATATAATCTACAATCCGAAGGACCAGAAGCGACAATGGTACCAAGTTTAGGAACAACCGAATGCTTCAATACTGTAACGAGCGTGGTATTCTTCATGAATTCAGTGCTCCTTATACTCTACAACAGAATGGTGTTGCTAAACGAAAGAATACTGTAACAACTCGGGTTTTTAGAACTTATACATTCACCCGACTCAGTTCAATGTTCGAGTTATTTTTATTAAAAATATTACGTTTATCGAATTAGTCTGATTATTTTATTAATATTAAATTGTATACAATTAATCTTTATTGATTTTACACTTTCACCCCAAAATATATAGTTTTGAACCCTTTTGTATCGACCCTTAAACATCAGGGACTAAAAGGAAAGTTTTATTATAACCCATTTTCTTTACTTGGATATCCATAACCTAAACTCATATCCATATTAGTTATTTTGAACTCGAATTCAATAATTGTTAACTTGGACCATAATTTTCATTTATAAGTTGTAATTGACCTTGTGTATCTCGTAGTTATAGTAATCTTGTCCTAACCAACATCACCAATATGTTAAACAAATCCAAACAAATTTGCACTTCGTGTTATTGCTAACCGACCCTAACCCAAGATTGTTTTACAATTAAACCTTCATATAAATCCAATTAAATTTGCAGCCATAATCACTAAACCCTAGCCGTTATTAACCCTCAAACCAGTTGGAATTTCATCATAGTTTTGTTAGCTATTCGTACCTCCTTTTGGCCGTAACTTGTCCGTCCAAGTAAACCCCTTATACTAACAGTTACGACGTAATTGCTTAATAGGTTTTGATCACCATCGCATAATCTTCAAAAGCCCTAAAACGGAATAGATTAACAATCACTAATTAACGTGATTGTTAATTCTAGGGTTTGTGAACAGTTTGGGTTTATCCTGGTTAGTTTATATTTAACCTGAATTATATCTTAACAAGGTTAGACACCAGCCTAGTTCGCTGGTGCATTCTTGGTTAAATTATGGGGACAAGTCGCGGGTTCGAGACCCAACACCCCACCCCCCTTTTCGTTTTTTTTGTAGTATTGTATATTTTATCATTTTTTATATAATAGTGATTAATAAACAATAAATAAGATACTTTTATAAAACCCGACAATGATACTTGTGTTTTTCTGCATCTTTATTAACGTTTCGTCTATGTGTATATGTATATGTGCATATAAATATACATATATATATATGTATAAATGAAACCACTTGTTTAAAACCAAAGATTATTCGAGTTAATATATTTAAATGGTAAATTTATCCTATTTATATAATATATTTATATATTTAACGAATTAATTAATTTTTAAAGATGTATTTTATTCAATATTTTTATTAATCTTTTAAAGGATTTATAAACTAATAATATAACTTAATAAAAATTATAATTATCAAACTTGCTTATCTGATATAGTTCATTAATTTAGCATATCTATTACTCTCGTTTCTTTTATGCTTTAACGTTCGCGTATGACTTTTCCCGTCTTCTCATTATCTTAATCATCTTTTGTTCATCTTGAGGTGAGTACCACATTCCCCTATTTTACTTATTTTCCACGTTTTGGGGACATATACGTAAATTGTATTTCTCATGTATACTTATACACAAAACGGCAAGTATTGTCTTATGTGTTAACAATTTATACCTTACTTGTTTATGTGCTTACATGCTTTACGTGAACCGCATTCGGAGAGGTCCAACATAATCTCAGTATAGTATGATCATACGCTAGTCTTTATAGCTTTGTGCTTCTCGACATCTCAGTTATACTTGCTTAGTTGGTTAATTTGTTATTCTCATATGACTTGTTTCAATTACTTATTTTTACATATATACTATATGTACATTTAAACTGGTGTGTTGCTCACTCAACCTTGTGTTGACAAAACTACTTTATTTTTAACGCATATGCAGGTTATCGTGTGATGTGAAGATAAGATCAAGATTGGAAAGAAAACTTAAGATTAAAGATAGTGAACATTAACAAGAAATTTATTTTTATGGTTTATATTTATTTTGAGAACTATTCATCTTTTGGATATTGTATTGAATACTAGTACTTATTTGAAATTAAATCAAATAGATATTGAAATCTCTAGTATTGCATAATAGTACCTTGAGAGCTGTGGACAATCAATTCATGCACCGGCATATCCGCCGTAGGTTGGGTTGTGACAGATGGTATTAGAGCCGAATGTTTAAGATAGGTCGTTAGAAATTTCCTTAGACACATGTTTAGGAGCCATATATGTGCCTATCTGATTACCTTTATGTGTTCAAATTTAAATTGTTTACAACTTTCTTAGATAATTATTTATTATTTATGGTTATGCACACACACAAACTCCAAGGCTATGCCTCAACATTCAAAGAAAACTTTTCAAAATTTGATTGCTTTTATTTTTAGGATATTCCTTAAGAATTCCCACCTATTTTTTTAACTCGTTCACCTTAGGGATAGGTTATGTGGCATATCCCTGTAACAAATGAAAGGGGGAGAGAAACGGTGAGTTGGGCCCTGGAAAAATGGTTCCGAGAACCAATGTTAAGACGTTATTCCTTACTTAAGGGATAATCTGACCACAGTACTAGACCCCATGGAACTGAGCGAGACCCAAAAATGCCATATGACCGACACCCTAAGCTGTCAACCGTGACCACATAGTGGTTGCATCCCTATAATATTTTTAAACCGAACTCACGGTGGTTCGTGGCTAAACTCGATTTTCCCGATTATTGTGTTCCGTTATTTAAATGATTAGTTGGGTGAAAAGTCCATGGAACCCATGGGCACTCCTACTATCCATTTCTTAACTTGTTGTCGTATTTTTGTTGGAGTGATTAACGTGGTGATACACAAGATACTCCGACTACCCAAATGTTATTTCAATAGTTCGTCATTTAGTTTGGTCAGTTAAAACGCCAAGTAACGCTCGCTCATTGGTCCGACAAACTTCATTGAATTGTTAATTCGTTAATTTGTTGGGACAATCAAATTGCCATGTAACGCTCATGGGTTGTCCAACTCAGTTGTTTTTTATTCTTTAGTTCGTTGGGCCATTCAAATTGCCTTGGAAACCTCATGGGAGGCCAACATCCACAATTAATATTTCGTTAGTTTATTGTAAACTTAATCAAACAAAACTCTAAATTTTAAACTGAACTTATCTCCTTATGTAGTCATCACACATGAATCATATTGTCTACATCATTTAACAACAATTTACGCTATGTACCCCCTTGTTGGTGCATGATGTCAGTAGTTCAGTGTCGAGTGTCTGTAATCGTGTTAGTTAGATTTGAGTTTTGTATGTAAGCGAAGTTGCTAACAAGTTCGCTTATATGGGCGAACTTGTTAGACAAGCAAAGTTAGGGACAACTTCGCCTGAACATGCCAGGCAAAGTTGTCGTGTCTATATAAGCTATCTTGTATACGGCTTATTGATAGATCAGAGTTTATTCGTGTATTCGAGTCAGAGAGTTTTGTATCCAGTGATCATAGTATCACGTGTTTACGGTTGGAATACAACGTGTGTTTGGTTATCATATCGTGTGTTAGCTCGTATTGTTATCTATACTCGTAACATCTTACGTAGGGATTCCGCACCTACGTAGAACGTGATATCTCGTGTAGATCCGGTTGGGAACCTACAATTGGTATCAGAGCTTTTGCTCGATTGTGTGGTTCGGGATTATCACGCGGGTATAGAAATCGTTCCGTTCGACTATTCGCGGGACGAGTTTTCTGAGTTTTTGTGCTATACTCTCCTCCTACAATCATAAACAAACCATAACACCTTCACAAACCTCGAAAAACCCAGAAATCTAATCTGCAGAAAGTTCGTGTTCATTAAGCGAAGTTGCCGTCACTGTTAGTAGGGTTTCGGCGAAGATATAAGGTTAAGCGAAGTTATCCACAACTTCGCCTACCTCTTCAAGTTCGCTTACCTCAAGCGAAGTTACCCACAACTTCGCCTACCTCCCAAGTTCGCTCAACTTAAGCGAAGTTATTCTCAAGTTCGCCAATCCGGCGAATTTAAGAAAGTGAGCGAAGTTACAAATTCACACGAAGTTAAGTCTTAAGCGAAGTTATCCACAACTTCGCCTACAGTGCTGTTTGAAAATAAAATTTTTTATTTTCGGATTTCTTTGAGTTTTGAAAAAGATGTCTTCGATAAACATTACCGAACTGGTAAAGATGAAAGTAGAAGCGGGTTCGGCTACAAAGGAACCTAAGATGCTTAAGAAAACTGATTATGTAGCGTGGAAAGATCGTTTTGAACAATATGTCAAGTATCAAGATGCCAAGATGTGGGTGTGCATACAAGATGGTTACATTCCACCTACTGCTGAGTATGAGGGTCGTGATCAGATCAAAAAATACAAAGAGATGGAAGAAGAAGAGAAGAAAATGTATGAGGTAGAAAGCAAAGCTCATGCAGCAATTACAATGGCTCTTCCACAAGAGATACTTCACACCTTCCGAAAGTATAAAACTGCTAGAGAGCTTTGGGAAGCACTTGAGAACCGGTTTGAGGGCAATGTGGGAATTCATGCCTCGAAAATTAAACTTCTAAAAACCCAATTCTCGGTCTTCAAGTATCTGAAGAATGAATCACTTGATGATATCATCACTAGATATTATCATCTGATGACTGAACTCAGCAACTATTCAATTGCTTACAAAGAAGATGAGATTGTTGAAAAGCTTCTTGATGCTCTCCCACCGAAATGGGAGATGTATACTGTGTTGATGAGAGAAGACAAAGACTTTGCTGACTATGACCTGGAGACAGCAGTTAACAAGCTAAGAACGTTTGAACTGAACATGGTACGAAAGGAGACACCTACCGATCAGGTTCAAGATCTGGGTATGTATGGTGCAAAGGTTAACTCTGGATCAAGTTCGAAAACTGAATCATCTGCTTATTACTCTAAGGGAGAGTCAGGCGCTAACTCAACACACGAAGGACATGTATCTCTCAACATGAACGGTGATGTGTGCTTTGTAGCTGGAGGATCAAATGCTTCTCAACCTCAAGCGACCAAGAGTAGTTTTTCCCCAAGTGTGTCAAACAACAACTACTCGAAGATGCCCATGAGTGTTAAATCTGCTGAACAACAGTTTGCTCTCTATGCATCTTTTATTGCTTCGTATGAGAACTATATTCAGGGTAAGATTGTTGATCCTGCAATTTTGGATGAAGACTATGATCAGATCGATGCTAATGATCTGGAGGAGATGGATCTGCAGTGGCAGATGGCTATGATTGTCAGAAGAGTTAAGAGGTTCACGAAGAAGACTGGCAGGAAGTTTGTCGGAGAGAGGCCAGGGTTTGATAAGTCGAAGGTACGCTGTTACAACTGTCAGCAGAATGGCCACTTTGCAAAAGAGTGCAAAAATGAACGTGCAGAACGCAGTCAAAACAGATCTACACAGCAGAGTGGTAGTGGTAATGACTATAGAGCCATGATTTCCAGACAGAACGAGGAGTACAACTGGAATCTGCATGTTGAAGAAGTATTTGAACAGGCCAATTTGGCAAAAATCGAAACTGCAGATAGTGAGAAGGGAACTGGCGAAAATGAAGCTGACATGGCAGATGTGGCAGACCAGCTCTCCGAGGTAAGTACCGAACTCCCTTGTACTAAGTGTGAACATCTGTCTGAACAACTGACAACTATAACTGATCAGTTTCTTAGTTTGGATGCGCAATTTAAAACTTTAAAAGAAGATCATCATTTCACTAAAGCTAGAGAAAATAGTTACAAAGTAAAAATTAAAGCTAGTGAGAAAGATATTAAAAGTCTTAAAGCAAAGCTTGCTGAAAAAATTCAAGTGATTGATCTTAGCTATGAGGTTCTAGAAGAGAAAACCAAACTAATAGCTGAAAGGGAAAAACAGATAGCTGATCACCAGGTAAAAGTGGTGGAACTTAACAGGAAACTTGAGCAATTCAGAAATTTCTCCGCTATACTTGATCACCTCGTTACTGATCAAGGTTCCCCAAAAGGGGGAGGAATTAGTTATCATGAAGTTCCACCACCTTTCAATCATAATTACACTTATGACCCTAGTAATCAGAAATCTGTTGATGTTGACTATGGTCAGACAGTTCCAGTTCAAGTTACTACTAAAGAACCAGAAGTTAGTAAGCCTGTTGCAAGTGTTAAGATTTCTGCTCCGAGTCCTGTCTCATCTAACTCAGACAAGTCCTCTGAGTCGTGTGAGACAAAACAAGAGGGAGTGTTACCGAAAAGTGGAGAGAAAAATAAAACACCTGAAAAGAAGCCTCCACTAAACCCGTATGTCCCACCATATGTGAGACAAACGGGCAGTAATACAGCCTCAACATCTAAGACAACTATTGATAAGAAAGTTGAACACAGGAGCTGTTTTAGATGTAATCAAATAGGACACCTTGTTGCTGATTGCCCTCTGAAGCAGAAATTCAGAGGTGTGAGGACTTCAAAATCTGAGAAAAGAACTAACGGTAATCAATATTATGGTAAAAATGAAAACCCATCAAATTTCAGAAAATGGACTAATTCAGGTTTTCAAAAAAATAGATCTCAGTTTTACACTGCTAACAACCAAACCTTAAGTAATAATTCTTTTAATTCACGAAGGTTTGGATGGCCTCATAGTCAATCCACAAGAAGGTATCCTGTTAGAACTCACAGAAATTATTATGATACTAACTTTGGACAGCCAAGGTACGGAATGTATCGACCCAAGACCAATCGGTCTTGGGTCCCCAGATTTTAATCATCTGCTTTAATCGTGCAGGAACAGTTGAACAGAGCTGCCAACAATCAATGGGTTGTGGACAGCGGCTGTTCCCGGCACATGACGGGTAACAAGAAATTGTTACACGACTTGAAACCTGTTCAAGGAGGAAGAGTGAGTTTCGCAGGAGAGAGCGGTGGAAGGATTACAGGAATAGGGACGGTGTCGAATAGAAAGATGACTTTGGAGAAAGTAAACTTTGTTGAAGAACTGAAGCACAATCTGCTGAGTGTTTCGCAGATTTGTGACAAAGACTACACCGTACATTTTACAAAGAATGAAGCGATTGTGTTGTATCCTGGTTTTAAGATACCAGAGGATTGGATTGTTATGAAGGCTCCAAGAGTGAAGAATACGTATATCATGGATATGAGATCGACAGAGATGGCCACAGAAGAATCGTGTCTTCTGTCAAAAGCAACTGAATCGGAGTCCGAGTTGTGGCATAGGAGAATGGGGCACATTCATCTTCGGAAAATGAACTACCTTGTTAAAAATGGACTTGTGCTGGGTGTTCCCTTGAAGAATTTCAACTTTGAAGACAAATGCTTATCATGCAAAAAGGGAAAGCAACACAAGAAATCCCATCTAACCAAGAAGGTCAATTCAATTGTCAGTACCCTAGAATTACTTCACATGGATCTCTTCGGTCCCGTGAATGTAAGAAGTCTAGGAGGAACATCTTACTGCTTGGTGATCACTGATGATTTCTCTCGATATTCCTGGGTATATTTCCTGAAGTCAAAGGATGAAACAGTGCAGATGGTAAAGAATTTGATTACCAAGGTTGAGAATATCATGGGGAAACGAGTTAAATTCATCAGGAGTGACAATGGAACTGAGTTCAAGAACTATGAGAAGGAGATCTTCTGCTTACAGAATGGGATAGAACACCAATACACCGCACCGTATACACCGCAACAAAATGGAGTGGCTGAGAGGAAGAACAGAACCTTAATTGAAGGAGCCAGAACTATGCTGGCTGATTCGAAACTTCCTGTGGTGTTCTGGGCTGAAGCTGTTGCAACAGCCTGTTATATCCTTAATAGAGTGTTAACTGTTAAAAGTTTAAATAAAACCTGTTATGAACTTATGCATGGGAGAAAGCCCAACTTGAGTGGTCTTGAACCATTCGGGTCCCCATGTTCGATATTAAAGACCAATTCTAAATTTGGTGAAGTAGCCGACGAAGGAATCTTAGTCGGATACGTTGTTGGGACTCCCAACAGATGGGTCTTTAATACATCGAACAGCAAGGTTGAGGTGGTGTGTAACACTGATATCACAAGTTACAAATCACCAAAACTAAGCTCGGGACCCGCTGGGGTTTTCGACTATGATAGACTTTTTAGATCTTTTAACATACCTTATCTGGATTTTGCAGAAGTTGAGGAACGAACTGCTACGAAGATGATATGCGATGAGGAAGACACTTTGGTGCAACGACCACAGTATGATGAATGTCAGCCTTCCTCATCAAATGCTGTCAATACCCCTGCTGCCTCTACTGAAGAGGAATTCATCAATCCGTTTCACTCTCAACATCAATCACCCATTGATGAGCTATCTTCGAACTTGGAAGATAATCTGAATGTCAGTTCGGTTCCGACTACGAGAATTCACAAAGATCATCCTTTGGAGAACGTGATAGGTGATCTGTCCTCCGGTGTACAAACAAGAAAAGGCTTGAATGAGCACACCTGTGTTTACACAAGCATTAAAGAATCAGGCATAATCAACGAGTGCTTGTACACCTGCTTTATCAGCCAGATTGAACCATAGAACTATCAAATGGCTCTTAAGGACAGCTCGTGGGTCGAAGCCATGCAAGAAGAGTTAGCTCAGTTTAAGAAAATGGAAGTATGGAACTTGGTTGCAAAACCAAGAAATGTGCATGCGATTGGCACGAAATGGGTCTTCAAATGTAAGAGAGATGATAAAGGGATTGTTATCAAGAACAAGGCGAGGCTGGTTGATAAAGGCTTTAATCAACAAGAGGGGATTGATTACAATGAAGTGTTTGCTCCTGTGGCAAGATTGGAAGCCATTCGGCTGTTTTTGGCATTTGCTGCTCATAAGGAGATGAAGGTCTTTCAGTTGGAAGTGAAGAGTGCGTTCCTAAACGGTAAAGTCGACGAGGTTGTGTATGTTGAGCAACCTCCGGGTTTTCCTGACCCTGACTTTCCCGATCACGTGTACAAGCTAAGTAAAGCGTTGTATGGACTACATCAGGCACCTCGTGCCTGGTATTCAACCTTATCAGATTACTTGCTTGAGAATGAGTTTGAAAGAGGTAAAATTGATAGCACATTGTTCTTCAAGAGAAAGGGTAGCGACTTTCTGCTGGTGCAAGTCTACGTGGACGACATTATCTTTGCTGCATCAAAGGTCGCCATGTGTCAGGAGTTTGAGGCCGTCATGAAGAAGAGATTTGAAATGAGTGCTATGGGTGAACTAACCTTCTTTTTAGGATTGCAGGTTGATCAGAGGAAAGATGGGATGTTCATTCATCAGACGAAGTATGTCCATGATGTTCTCAAACGCTTCAAGATGGAGGACAACACTCCATATGATACTCCAGTCTTCGTCAATCACAAATTGGGTGCTGATTCAGACAACGATGCAGACGTGGACCCAACCCAATATCGGGCTATTATAGGTTCTTTAATGTACTTAACTGCTTCTAGGCCTGATATAATGTTTGCTGTTTGTCTTTGTGCACGCTTTCAGGTAAACCCAAAAGAATCTCATTTGAAGGGTGCGAAGAGGATACTGCGGTATCTCAAAGGCAAGCCGAAGCTGGGGTTGTGGTACTCGAGAGGAGGAGACTTGGAGCTAGTCGCTTACACAAATTCTGGTTATGGAGGGTGCAATCAGAGTCGGAAGTCTACAACTGGTGGATGTCAGTTTCTTGGTGGCAGACTAGTGTCGTGGCAATGCAAGAAGCAGACCTCAGTCGCAATTTCAACCTGTGAAGCAGAATACATGGCAGCATCCAACTGCTGCTCCCAGGTTCTTTGGATTCAACAACAGTTGCGCGATTATGGTCTGAATTTCTCACTTACTCCTATTTGCATTGATAACACTGCTGCTATCTCAGTAACTAACAATCCCGTAAAGCACAGTAAAACTAAACATATTGACATACGTCATCATTTTATACGGGATTGTGCTGAGAAGAAACTGATTGAGCTCGAAAAGGTTGACACGTTGGATAATTTCGCTGACTTATTCACGAAAGCGTTTGACAAAACTAGATTTCCAAACCTTGTTGAGCTGAATGGGATGATCAATCCCGAGTAACCATGCTTTGTGTTTGTGTTATATAAAAAAAAAAAAAAAAACGTCACTATCGCTTAGAATTATGTCGGTTGCCTCAGTTTGAAGGACATGTCTTCGGATATGTTTGGTCCACATTTCTACTTGTAGAATATGAGGATATCCATTAACCAGATGACTGAAAGTGACCGGGGCGGTTTATGATGTGTTTTTATTCTTTCGCTGAAAATTAGTCGATCATACTTAGTTAGAAGGACACATACTAGTATGTGGTCGGTCCAGCTGATCCATTGGATCTTCGGGATAGCCGTTTACCTGAAGACTTTGATTTGGTCGGGGCGATATAAGTTAATTTTTTTCCTTTTTGGGAGATGAAATTATTTTTCAAGTCTGCTACTTCGTAAGAAGTTACTTTACTATGATTAACAGAAAATTGATCCAACCTTGGAAAATGATAGATATACTGATTCTGTGTGCTTAAATAGTGAAGTTATTAGGCCTAAAAGACTTTAGAACAGTCATTGTATGCCATGGTAGCTTTTTATGGTGCGTAAAAGTAGAAGTGATACTAACTAAATCTACTCGATTTTATTTGGAAACTCCTTAAGAGTTGTGCGTGTCTTCATACATATCTTTCCGAATGATAGGCAGAAAAGCGATTACCCAGTCATACACGAGCCCGTGAGTGTTCTGATTCCCGTGAAGATAGAGTGTCAAGACGCTGCAGTGATCCAGATTCGGGACTTGCAGTTATTTTTTACTTGAAGTTGTGTATATACATGTTTAAATAAAAAAAATAAAAAAAATAAAAAAAAAAACCTTCTAGAGTTCTTAATGTTAATGATTGTCAATCAAGACGCAAGAAGATGAACAGGAAGCAGAGTCTAAGATCGAAGAGTAATTACTACTTAATCAGACACTACGGGTCGAGGTCAATTCGGGGTGACTTGGGGAAAGCCAAATACGCCTTGAGAATAGATAGGAGGCATCATAATCTCTAAGTTGTTGCCACTTAAGTTTTGAGCCTAATTGAACCTAACTCGTATCACAGAAACGATGAAAACCATTTTAAGTAGATTACCTGCTTACAACCTGTTTCTTTATGTCATAATACAGCTGAACACGGATCTGTGTGACAGTCACGTAATTAGTATGATTCCTGTTCGGATCTTCTCTAAAACATGGTAGTCCCTGTCGAGACTGAAATTTGATCCTGTGTACTTTAATTTTTCAAATTTTCGTTACTTAGGTAGTTGTATGATTTTATACGTGGTTACTTGGTCTTGATCGTATCATTTAACGCTTTAAAAGATGTTTTTAAAACTTTATTGAAAATTGTTAAAAGTAAAGGGGTTTGTTTTGTAAATACAGGCAAACTTGTTTATAACTTCGCCTGGAATAGGCGAAGTTATCGATAACTTCGCCTGTACTAACTTTGACCCTATATAAAGAAGTTTATAGGTCAAACAGTTTCATTATTTCAAATTCAGCGAACTTATCCTCTCTGTAAACCTTAGCGAACTTATCGATCAAAATCATCTATGTTCTTATTTCGATTCCCTTCCGTGATTAAAGGTGTGTAGGGTTCGATTATCATATTATCATTGTCTAATAAGGTTAATCATCGGTCGTTTCGACTCGATTCTCGACCTCGTCTTTCGAAACCTTAAACACCCGATTTCAAACTTGTTTTTACATGATAGTAAACTACTTGAACGTCTAAAACTTCATAAAATCATGTATTTCGGAGTCCTCGATCTCCGAAATCATCCTCTACACGTCGTTCGTAAATCCTAACTGTTGCCGATTCGAATTCGGCGAAGTTACAGTTTAGGGGAAGTTATCCGTAACTTCGCCTGAGGTTTAACTTCGCCTGATTATTGAATTTGAAACAGTTTATGAGGCGATGTTGTGATTAGGCGAAGTTATCCGTAACTTCGCCTGGACCTTTGTACTTAACAGTTATCAGACGAAGTTCAAGTTGAAGTGAAGTTGTTTCCCAACTTCGCCCCACCTTTAACTTCGCCTATACAGAATTGATCACAACTTCGCTCATGGTAACAGGCGAACTTGTGATTTGCTTTGACGTTTAACTAACTTAACCTGTTTGTTGCAGATATGGCTGCTGTTGCTGGAGCAGGTGGTGCAGGCGGTGATGACGGAGGTGATCACCAGAGACAGTTCTTCCCGGGTCACAACATGTACATAACATTAGACCCAGAGGCGAGCGGAGTTGATGATTTCCGCGAAATCATCACATTTCTTTTACGCTCGAGGATATTTCACGCGATTACAACAACTCTGCCAATATCCTTGCCAAATATTGAAGATTTTTGGCAGACCGTGGAATACGACTGTAGAGTCGAGCCCCCGGTGATGCGCGCAACAGTCAAGAATCAGATTGTTCAGTTCTCTTCTGAACAAATCCGGGCGGCTTTAAGATTTGGGAATGAGACAAGGGATGACCCAACAGAGTTTGTAGCTCCTTTCCATGATGGAGCGTTTTTGAGAATGGGATACTCTGGTCCCTTGGGGGATACGCAAACGAACCACGTTTGCCTCTAGCCTTTTTGAAAGTCGAGTTCTCATTTGGTGGAATGCCTTGTGGAACGATCAAGGGTCCGATTTTGTCGTGTCTATGCCTTGGGAAGAAATTAAGGAGGCAATGAAGAAGGAATTTTGCCTGAACACAAACTACATAGATTGGAAGTTGAATTTTGGGATCTTAAGCAGATTGTTGGTGATAACTCCACCTACTCTGACCGGTTTCGTGATCTTAGTCATATAGTGCCCCATTTGGTAACCCCCGAGACTCGCGGTACCCAGAAGTACATCCGTGGTCTTCCGATCAACTTTCGTGATGCCGTGATGAGTCGTGGCCCGTTAACCATTTATGAGGCGATGGACCTAGCTGCGTCTTTCACTGATAGTCATGTTAGGGATGGAACCTTGTCTCACAAGGAATCCAAGCCTAATCCTGACAAGACTGAAACCGACTATACATCTGATGCTAAAGCCGAATCCAAAACTGCTTTCTACAATAGCAATCACCGCAACAACAACAACAACAACAAGCGTAAATCCTATGTCGTTAACCAACCTCCTCCTAATCAAACCAAACTGCTCCGAACAAAAAAGACTTACCTTGGTCCTCATCCACTATGTGCCAAGTGTAACTTTCATCCTCTGCCCAAACCCCTTGCCGACTATTCACCCAATGCAACCTTTATGGCCACCTTGCTAACACTTGTCGTATCCCTCCTAATGCACAAGCCATCCCATGTGCCTAACCCGGTGCTCCTAATAACCGTGCTTGTTATAACTGTAGAGACCCAAATTATCTTCATGATATCTTCCCTCAACTTATCCATGCATATCAGGCCCAAACCATGTTTACACCCTACTACTTGACCCACGCTCACCAAGTTCAAACCCAACCACCTCATGTCCCTCAAGCTCCTCCTATCAAACCAGGTCAACCTTACTTATCTCAACTTTATCAGACCCCGCATCCGCAAGCTCAAGTGTACCAAGCCTACTCTACTCATGCCCCTGTTATGTAAGCTCAACCTATTCAAGCTATCCAAGCCAATCTACCTCAACTGCTCCTACTCCTGCAACTCGTCATGGTGCCCCAAATCACGTTAATTAAGTTACTCAATGATCATGAACACCTTTTCCGTTCCCTTAATCTATCTTAATTTGTTTTGTCTTTTTCTTAATTACGTATTGTAACACCTCTTTATGGCGTTGGATTATTTCCGTATTTTGACTATTTATCTTCTATCTTATGAAAAACGTTCATGTTTTGTTTAAATGGATTGTTTAATAACCTTAACTGTTAATCAGTGATGTCTTCTTCAAATACTTATATTTTTGCAAAATTCCATTGCAACTTTTGGAATCGTGTTATACATTTATTTTCTGACTAAAATTCCTTAAAAATTTTATTTCCTCACAATCATGTTTTACTTAAATGTTTTGTAACCCACACAATGGGATGAGTTATGTGGACCATCCGATGATCTAAGTAATTATGGATGCAAACATAATTACCAAAGTCTTCGCATATCTGAATATTTGTGTGTCATAATAAAGAACCGAAAGTAGTTGAGATAACGATACAAATGCAATGATGATAAGGACATGGTGGATACGTCGCTGGTACATCCTATATATAAGTGCCTTTATCGGATTTTAGTTTGGAGCGTTACTTCAACTATCTAAAGTTCCATATTATGAATTTTTATTTTATTGTTGTTGCTTTAGTATTCCTTAATTTCGGGACGAAATTCCCTAAAGTAGGGGAGACTGTAACAACTCGGGTTTTTCGAACTTATACTTTCACCCGACTCGGTTCAATGTTTGGGTTATTTATATTAAAAATATTAAGTTTATCGTATTAGTTTGATTATTTTATTAATATTAATTTGTATATAATTAATCTTTATTGATTTTACACTTTCAACCCAAAATATATAGTTTTAAACCCTTGTGTATCCACCCTTAAACATCATGGACTAAAAGGAAAAATTTATTATAACCCATTTTCTTTACTTGGATATCCATAACCTAAACCCATATCCATATTAGTTTTCTTGAACCCGAATTCAATAATTGTTAACTAGGACCATAATTTTCGTTTATTAGTTGTAACTGATCTTGTGTATCTCCTAGTTATAGTAATATCGGCCTAACCGACATCACCAATATGTTAAACGAATCCCAACAACTCTGCACTTCATCTTATTGTTAACCGGCCGTAACCCTAGATTGTTTTACAAGCAAATCTTAATATAAATCCAAATAAATTTGCAGCCATAATCACTAATCCTTAGCCGTTCTTAACCCTTGAACCAATTGGATTTTCATCATCGTTTTGTTAGCTGTTCATACCTACTCCTAGTAGTCACTTGTTCCTCCAATTAAACCCCTTATACAAACAGTTACAAGGTAATTTCTTAATAGGTTTTGATCGCCGTCGCATAATCTTCAAAAGCCCTAAAACGGATTGTATTAACAATCACTAATTAACGTGATTGTTAATCCTAGGGTTTGAGATCAGTTTGGGTTTATACTGGTTAGTTTATATTTAGCCTGAATGATGCCTTAACCAGGTTAGACACCAGCCCAGTTGGCTAGTACATTCTTGGTTAAATTATGGGGATAGGTCGTGGGTTCGAGACCCAAAATCTACCCTTTTTCGTTTATTTTTGGAATATTGTATATTTTAACCTTTTTGTTATATAATAATGATTAATAAATAATAAATAATATACCACTGATACTTGGGTTTGTCCTGCATCTTTATTAATGTTTCGTCCATGTGTATATGTATATGTGTATATAAACATACATATATGTATATAAATGTATAAATGATACCACTTGTTTAAAACCAAAGATTATTAGATTTAATATATTTAAATGGTAAATTTATCCTATTAATATAATATATTAATATATTTAACGAATTAATTAATTTTTAAAGATGTATTTTATTCTATATTTTTATTAATTTTTTAAAGGATTTATAAACTAATAATATAACTTAATAAAAATTATAATTATTGAACTCGCTTATCCGATCTAGTTCATTAACTTAGCATATCTGTTACTCTCATTTCTTTTAGGCTTTAACGTTCGTGTATAACTTTTCCCGTCTTCTCATTATCTTAATCATCTTTTGTTCGTCTTTGAGGTGTGTACCACATTCCCCTATTTTACTTCTTTTTCCATGTTTTAGGTATATATGCGTAAATTGTATTTCTCATATATACTTATACACAAAACTTAAACTATTTTCTTATGTGTTAACAATTTATGCCTTACTTGTTCATGTGCTTACATGCTTTACGTGAAACACATTCGGAGAGGTCCAACATAATCTCATAATAGTATGATCATACGCTAGTCGTTATAGCTTTGTGCTTCTCGACATCTCAGTTATACTTGCCAATTGGGTTAATTTGATATTCTCATATGACTTGTTGCAATTACTTATTTTTACATATATACTTTATGTAAATTTAAACTTGTGAGTTGTTCACTCAACCTTGTGTTGACAAAAATACTTTATTTTTAACGCATATGCGGGTTATCATGTGATGTGAATATTAGATCAAGATTGGAAAGAGAACTTAAGATTAAAGATATAGAACATTAACAAGACATTTTTTTATGGTTTATGTTTGTTTTGAGAACTATTTGTCTTTTGGATATTGTATTGCATACTTGTACTTATTTTAAATTAAATTAAATAGATATTGAAATTTCTAATATTGCATAATAGTATCTTGAGAGCCGTGGACAATCAGTTCACGCCCCGACAATTCCGTCGTAGGTTGGGGTGTGACAAATATGACTTTGATTGAGACAGCTAGGGCTATGTTGGCTGATTCAAAACTACCTGTTAGATTTTTGTCAGAAGCTATTGCCTTAGCTTGTTACACTCTTAACTGCGTTCTAATGGCAAAGAAGTTTGGCAAAACCAGTTTCGAGCTACTTAATCGATGAAAGCCAAACTTGAAGTGGCTTGATCCGTTTGGATCACAATGTATTGTTCTTGATCCTGATGGTAAATTTGATGCTAAGTTTGTGGAAGGTTTCTTTGTGAGTTATGCTAGTCCTTTACAACGTGTATTCTTACCTAGCATTAACCAATTGTGCAAGTACAACATGTTGACTGTCAAAGGTTTGCTACTCATATTCAACGAAAGGGCGTATCATGGATGTATGACTATGAAAGCTTGTGGAGTTGCTTCTCATTTCTTGAAGAGGAAATCACTGATGAAATGGCCACATTGTTATTTCAACAACATTTGGGTGAAGGGTTTCATGATGAAAATATTACTCAAGATGTTCCAATCTTTAATGTTGATCCAGCACCTGATGTTGATGAACCTGTTGATGATACACCAGCTACACCATCCTTTGAAAATGATCGTGAAGATCACGATGATGTGATTGAGTCCTTGGTTCAACTGACACCTAATTCTGATGAAGTAATTCATGATGAAAGGTTAGTGAAGAGAATGTCACGAATCATCCAAATGATGTGGTGGTTCCTAATGAAGTTATGCCTCGAACTTTATCATATCACCCGGAAGAGAATATCACTGCGATCTTAATACTGCAGTACGAACTCAAAGTCAAATTGAACAGAGTTTTAGTTGTTATTATACTCAAGTTGCTCATCATCAAAACCGGTTCTCGTTCAAATATTTTATATCACATAATGAACCGAAGACATACAAACAAGCGTTGACAGAAGAAAGTTGGGTCAATGCGATGCAAGAAGAATTGTTGCAATTTGAAAATCTTGGGATATGGAAATTCGTTGATCTACCTGATAACGAACGATGCATTAAAACCAAGTGGGTTTTCAAGTACAAAAAGGATGAAAATGGCATAATTTTCATAACAAAGCTCGATTGGTGGTTCTTGGATTCAATCAATGGGAAGGAATCGATTACAATGAAGTCTATGCTCTCGTTGCTAGACTTGAAGCAATCAGGATTTTCTTAACCTTTGCATCTCTGAAAGGATACAGGGTCTACTAGTAGATGTTACGTATGCTTTCCTTAACGGAAAATTGGTTGAAGATGTCTTTGTAGGACAACCACTGGGGTTCGTCGATCCGATTCACAAAGAAAATGTGTACCTGCTCGACATAGCTCTTTATGGATTACATCAAGCCCCGAGAGCTTGGTATGAAACATTGTCATCTGTTAGACAATAGCTTTTGTGGCAACGTTGATTGTACACTCTTCACTAAGGAAGTAGATGGGAATCTGCTGATAGTCGAGGTCTAAGTGGACGGTATCATTTTTGGTCGACAAACGATGTTTGAGATGTGTGCTATGGGAGAACTAAAGTTTTTCTTTGGTTTGCAAGTCGAACAGATGTTTGATGGTATCTTTATTCACTAGAAAAACTATGTTAATGATATCTTCAAATAGTCCAATACGGCTTATTAAACGCCGATCAGCACTCCTATCCCGCTAAATCATGGATTTGGTCCTGATCCCACCGGAAGAAGGTTGACGAAAAACTATATCGTTCTATGATTGGTTACCTTATGTACCTAAATTCTTCAAGGCCAGACATCATTTATCCGACGTGTTTGTGCGCCAGATATCAATCTAGTCCAAGGGTCTCTCACTTATCGTTAGTGAAGCGGATACTTCGGTATCTAAAGGTTTGTCCAGGGGTCGATCTTCGGTATCCTCTAGACATGTATTTGAGCTAAAAGCATATTCTGATTCGGACTATGGTAGTTGCAAGCTGAACGCCAAATCAACCACCGCCGGCTGTCAATTTTTTGGTAACATGTCATGGCAGTGTAAGAAGCAAACGACTCTGTCACTATCTTCCTGTGAAGTCGAATATGTAGTTGCTTCCAGCTGCTGTTTTTAGGTTTTATGGATACAACAACAGATACGCGACTACGGTTTGAAATTTCTTACTACTCCTATTTTTGTAGATAATACTGTTGCTATGTCCATAACTAAGAACCCGGTAAGTCACTCTAAAACTAAACATATTGACATACGGTATTACTTCATCCGTGATTGCTACGAGAAGATGTTGATTACCGTAGACAAGATTCACACCGATGAACAAAAAGATGATCTTTTTACTAAATCTTTCGATAAAATAAAGCTGAATATAAAACCGTGATGGAAGAACAGATCGATCAATATGATTCCTTACTCAACTCACAAAAATATGTTTCTTTTTGTTCTTAGTTTTAAATATTTTTATTTTGATTACAATTTTGTTCATAAAACAAAACGATTTTACATTTCTGTATTATTTTCGATTATGGTGAATGGTTAATCGGGTCTGGATATCCGAGAATCCAAATCGAGTGGTTGTTTTTGACAAAGATATTCAAAATTGGGATTTAAAAGTTCAAGTGAATTTATCAAGTTCATTAATATGAACTTGATTAAATTCAAAAATGTGAAAATGAATATTTTGAAATCAAAATTGTTAAAAATTGTGGTCAAAATTCAAGAGGATTTATCAATGTCATTAATTTGGACTTGATTGGGATCGAAAGTGTGAAATTTGTCAAATTTTAATGTTGAATGAACAGTTAAACGTATAAGTATTAAACTTATACGACGTATAAGTTTAAATTACTTACACGACGTATAAATGTGTTGTATATATATTGACCTTATGCGCTGGACTATTCATTTTCATCTTATACGCTTGATTGTTTGACATATTGACATATACGGAGATATTAGTTTATATTCAGTTTTTCGTATATTATTGTGATTTTCACCGTATATCCTCTGTTTTGTTGCAAAAGCTGATTCTTGTTGTTGATTTGCACACCACTTGAGTCATTAAAGGTAAAATCAAGTCTTAAGTTGTTGGATCTTGTTTGGATTAAGTACGATGAACAATACCTAACTTGTTTGGACTGAATTGGACATCTTTGTTTGACATTATACATAGGGTTTTTATTATGAAATAGTCGTCGATGTCATTCAGATCTTCTTTGTCCAAGATTGTTTGGTTTTCGTTGCCCATTTTGTCTGAATTTGTTTTGACCTAGATTTTGCAGATGACCGTATAAGTGTTATGAACACTTATACGGCGTATAAGTCTAACTGACTTATATGGCGTATAAGGTCATTACACTTATCTTTTTATTACTCTTATGCACTGAATTGGACTTACACGTGTATACGTTACTGTTTGAACTTACATGTTGAACTCTTATACGTTGCAATGGTGTGGACTTACACAACATTTGTGCATTCTTGGATGGATCAGAGGACAAGATGGAACCTTTTCGTGTTATATTACCATTCTTTGAAAGATCAAGAATCTTTAAGGCGATTACAGCAAACACGGTGATTATAAAGGAGATTGTCGAGGACTTCTGGAACAATGCCAAGCTGGAAGAGGAGTGTATCAAATCTGTTGTAAAGAAGAAGGAAATTATTATTTCTGAATAGGTGTTAAGAGATGTTTTAGAGTTTGGATACGAGTCTACTAATCCTACTGCTCTAGATGAGAGGATGGTTAAAGGGAGTTTGATGACGATGGAGTATAAGAATGATTAAGACAAGGGATTTTTGAAAGCTGGTTTGTCAAGGCCATTTAAATTTAAGTTAATGGTGCACGTAATCGTTCATTGTTGGGGCACCACAAAGGGAGATATGAGGAGATTCTTGATTATCACGTGTGCATGATTACAGCTTTATGCTTGAAACTAAAGCAAAACTTTTCTAAAGTTATATTCGAGCATATAAAGAAATACTTTGACAAAAAAAATGGCTAATGTACCCACGATTTGTGCAATTGGTCATTGATCATCAATTCCCAGAGTTGGTAAAGATAGGTGAAGAAATGAAGTTAGCTCATATGTTGGTCTATGGATGTGGAAAGTTAAAATCGTACAAGAAGAAATCTGAGGAGGAGGTACCTAAGTGTAGAGCTTTATTTGGTCACTTATGTAACCCTGAGTATGTTGCACCATCAGATAACAAATGGAGGAATGATGGTAGTAACTCTGATCGAAAAAACAAAAATTTTCGTATTCAACATTTTGTGCCTCTTCGTGGACGTTGGTTTGTAAAAGCTGAGGATGATGAGGCAGAACGGTCACAAAAAGCTAAGAAGAAACGTAAACGTTTTGTTAAAGCTGAGCCTATAACACCTCCCGCTCCTATTCCTGTTCATGCCCCCACAACAACAACCAATTGTTGAACCAGTTGTTGAACCAAATGATGTTGTTGAACCAAATGCTGATAAAGATGGATAGGAAACTGGGTCTGATCCTGAAGTTAAAAAGACTATGTGGGGTGATCCTCATGCCATACTTGAGTGGAAAAAGGAACGACGGTCTAAGAAGAAATTTGATAATGATGAGACAAATGTTCCAGAGACTAGCAAGCCGAAAAAGAAACGAGTTAAACATATGGTGAAAAGATCTGTGATTGATTCATGCTTGGAAGATGAACCAGAGGATAAAATTTTTAAAGATCAGGAAGTTAAGGTTGAAAAGACTCCTGAGATATCAAAGGCTGTTGAACCTGAAAATATCCTGAATTAGTAGTGAATTTGGAGGATGCCATTAATCATTTGATGGAAACACCAAAAGCTAAAAAGTATATTCCACTTTCTAATCCTTTTGTTGAAGAGCATATGCCACAAGATACACCAAAAGTTGATCCTAAGATATCACAAACATCCTTTGGAAACTTTTCTGATGTTTACTTGCAATTGGATGGACCATCAAGAACTTAATTCAATTTGTTGAAAGATAAAGTCGAGAATCAAGATGTTAGGATTACAATCCTTGTTGAGGAAAATGATCGTCTAAGGGATGATAATGTTGAGATAAAGAAACTATTGGATGAGAGTGAAAGAAAGAGAAAGCTAGTTGATGACTTGTTGAATGAACACATGAAATACTTTTTCACCATTGAAAAGAAGCTCGGTATTCGACTTAACTCTGAAGTTGATAGAGCTAAAGCTAGTGAAACTGTCTTTGAACGAGTTTATGGTGGTGATATTGTTGTGGCTGAAGCTTCTTTTCATGTTGATTATAACACCGAGAAGGCTGTTGAAAAGGGAAAGTCAAAGATCGAAGAGCCTATAATTGTTGATGATGTAGTTGATGCCTTTGTGCAGGCTGGTGGTTCAAGTGAGATGGTTATACAAGTAGATGAACTTGTGGTTGCTAGTTATCCAATGGTTGTAGTACTTGTTGAACAACCTATTGATCCTATTGTTGAAGAAAATAAAGATGATGAGGAAGAAGAGAAAGCAGATAAGGAGAATGTAGACTTTGAGGATTTAGATGATGGTTATGATGATCTGGATGATGATGATGATGAAGATACTCCTCAAGGAGGTGCAGGTGCCATATTTGGTGAATCTGAAAAGAAGATTGATCATGTTAGTGGTGATGCTCAACAAAATGAACCACAACAGGAGTCTGAATCTAAAAATGCACCTTTTGATAAACCATTAGAGGAGTTAAAAGATTTGAATACTTATGGCTTTTGAGTATCCAACATGGTTGATGAATTAGAAGAGGGAGAGAATCCTATTGATAAGTCTGAACTGGCAAAATGTTGGATGTTTCTGTTGAAGATTTGACATTTGATTTTGAAAAGGATATACCTGAACCAGAGATAAATGAAGACAGGTTGATTGAGATGTGGAATTTATTGATATACCTGAAGTAGTCAAATATGTTGGTGAAAACGAAGAATTTGATGCTTTTGACGAGGTTTTTGATGAGGAAATCGAGATGGAACCAAATCCTTATGAACAATCAAAGAAAGTGAGTAAGGATGAAATGAAAGGTTGGTTTCCATATCGAGTTGCTGATCCTAAACACGTTTACTTAAACCCGGTGAAGTACTATCAGAAAATTCAAAAGTTTGTTGCATTGGGGAAATGTATCATCATTGCTTATTTAAGCAAAATTCAAAGGATTAAGATTAGAAGACTATTTGGAGTACAATACTTCAATAGTTTCATGGAGTTGAAGTCATTACCTTGGTTCGATGTTTATGATATTTGTATGCAATATGAGTTACTCTATAAGCCAAAGAGTGGCCATGTGAAGGAGATTTGGGAATTCATGGTGAATGAGGCTAAAAGTGGTTTCAAGAAATGGACACCTCAGTTTCCTAAGGTGTTTAAGTCAAGGAATCGGAAAAATACTGAAGGTGAACTGATAAGAACATTGAGATATACAAGACCAGATTCGCTAAACGTGATACTGTTGTACCCAATGGAACAGGATTATCATCCTTATTTCCTTTGTTGGTCCTCTTTGTGTTGACTGGTGAAGAGAACATTTACTTGGATTGTGAAGAAGAAAAGTATGATGTGATTCAAGTGTATTATCCGATGTGGTTGGTAAATTGTTCGTTGAAAGACAAAAGAGATATTACATTCGAATAGGATCCAATGCAATGATGATAAAGTTAAGACACAAGCCAACCAGTTTCAGAAAGTTGTGGATTTATGCTTTGATAAAAATATCATTCTGGAAGGGCTTGGGAAACAAACTGGAGAGCTGTTAGTGAAGAACAAGAAAGAGTTGAAGCTGAGATGGAAGCTGAACGCCAGGATCGAGTTACTCAGGCATCGTGGAATAGATTTCAATTTATGTCGACTGGAGTATCTCGTCCAACTTCACAACAAGGATCGACAAAGTCGTCATTTGATGAAGCAAGAAAGGCTTATCGTAAGAAAGTGTTTGGTATTGATTGAAGATATAAAGGCATAGCAATAACCAAGGGGGAGTTTGCTAGTGAATTAGGTCTATTGCTAGGTCTTATGGACATATTTTGTCATTATTGTATTGTATAGGGGCTGAAATGTCAATATTAGATTGTTGTTAAGGTACCGTATAAGTAAGGCCAGCGTATAAGACTTATACGCCAGGGGACTTATACGCTACCATAGGCATTTGTATAAATAGTGTTTTCATGTTATATTTTCTGAATAGTTTTGAGAGAATCTAATCAGAGAGAATTATCAAGTGTACTTAAATTGTTATATCAATATATGATTATTATGAGTGAACGTGTTATCAATTCCTTTATTATATGATTCCGCAATATGATATAGTATAGTAAACACAATATTATCGATCCTATCGTATTGTTTTACACGTATATGATGATGTATATCATCTGGAAGAAGGTCTTTCACCGTTAGTGAACAAAATAATAGGTTCAGGATACCGAACCAGTTTGGGATCATGCTGGCAAGATACTAAGACTCAGGATCCTTAAGTGAGATTACCCACAACAATTATCTCCCAAAATATAACAGTTGTGGCCCAAGCTACACGGTTATATTTTCTTCTGCTTTCAATGTATCCAATGGATCGTGTTGCAATTTTCCAAATGCTTCGATTGCCATTTCTTCAGTCTTTGGTAAAGTTGCCTTTAATTGTTCGTCTTCTATCCTTGTTTTCTCTCAATCTCCTTTTGCGCAAGAGTCAAGGTATTCTACTTTTTAATTACACTCTTAGGGTTTTTTCAGAAAGTTGACAAGATCGGCTTCTACTTTCATTGAGAATTCTTCGGGTGAGTTCATTTAAATAAGATTTCCTTTGCTTCTCCGTTAGTCAGCACCTGTTTTCGATTATCTCTCTTAGCCTTTTTCTGCTTTCATCAACGGTCAATCTCTCTTGACATGAAACATAAGATGATGGAAACTGTTATTTTTTGTTTGTAAAGATGGATTTTCCCCAATGGCAAAAAGGGCAGAAATTAAATAAATTGTTAGACTAAAACTTTAGTTGATACTTATCTTGTTTTGTTGTAGCCTCAAATTTGTAGAAACTTGCTCAACCCATTGGTGAAACACTTTAATAGGATCTTGGCTTTGTTAAGGATCTCCAAAGCTAAACAAACTTTTCCATTTGGAACCCATTGTGTCTTTCGTTACTAGCCAAACTTTCAATAATATGTCTAGTAAGGATCCTTTTGTTACCTACATCATTCATTACCTTTTCCTTATTTTTAACCTACTGCTTGTTTTTCAGCTGCTTATCTTGGATCAGATGATCTTGAGAGTTTTATTGACAAGAAGTAAATCAGTTGCCGAGAGACATAAGCTTTCAATTATTGTTCCTAAATCCAAATCTACCTTTTTTCACAAGAGAGAAACATCAGGATCTTCTGATAGTTCCTTCAAAAAATCTTGACTTAAGTAACGCCAAGCCTGTAACACCCTTGAAAAAATTTGTTTCAAAAATATCAACTTTAAAAGTTAATGGAAGGGTCAGAATATATATATATATATATTTAAATTATTATTACTCGAACATTTAGCAAGAAATGAGCCGTTTAAACAAATGTTAAAATTCATTAAACGATTATTTAATCTATATAATGTCACCAACAAAATAAATATTTATTTGTATATATATGAGTTAAAAAAATATATGTGTCATTGTTAGTATACTACACTAACAAATACATGTTAAATATTATAATTGTTATTATTACTGTCAGTTAATACAATTATATAAACTAGGTAGCAAATCCATCGTGTTTCGGGTGGCGGAACACAAATCCGGTTGGTATCGGTCAAGTTCGCTACGTCACCAACATTAAATCAAAAACATAACTTTGTAAACACCCAAAACACGATCGACACACATACAGCTTAAAATCAAAGTGAAATGAATGTGGTCGCTATCGGTCAGTTTAATACCAATATATGTATTAAACCTAAAAAATAAATTAGTAAACACGGAAACATCCATAATAGTATTGACACTCGTATAGTCAATTATACAAAATATTAACATGTTTAAAACAAAATAATTCCGACTACGTTTGTTATGTTACCGGAACTACGCCAACAAAAATTATGTCAAGTTAAGATGTTAAAAACACATGCGCCACAACGGCGAATTAACGTGAATTCGATCGGTATCAATTAAGTTCATTATGGGTACGGAAACTAAACCTAAACAATAATTTCTTTAGATTATCAAGTTTAAAAGAGATAAAACATGCTTAAAAAAACTTGAAAGAAAAAAAACTAATAAAACAATAAAAAGTACATAAATATAGAAACATTGAAGAATAAGCAAAAAAGAAAAAAGATAACTAATAAAGCAATAAAAAAACATACATATAGAAACATCAATAAGCAAAAAAATACACTTCCTGCTAGAGTGAACCGAACTTGCATGGATGAAATACATCAGAGGCCATAAAGGAAACCTTCAGCGACTAGACTAAATTAACAATCTGCTAAATTCCTAAAGTTTATTGCATTAAAGGTGTAACATAATATCCTACAAAAATATGTGTGGCACCGACATTCAGATTTTTATCTATATAGATGATGTAGTAATGGGTGAGTGTGACCAAATCGAAAACTCAACTATGTGGCCTAAGTACAAATTCATTAACGTTCACAGCAGGGAATCGTTTTCATATTATGTAAACATATAATAATAATTATTTATATATTTACATTTATAAGTGAAGTTGTGCAGTGTCTTTTGTACCTGTGCTTTTGGTGTTTGTACCTTGCTTACATCATTGAGGTTATCTGCCTTCTTGCCAAGTGTCTTTGGTCTTCTACGTGTCTATTTTTAGTTTAGGCCACAAATACAATTGACCTCATACATATTACATAAGGTTTTCTCCCTCTTTCCCTGTGTTAGATCTCACCTCCGCCTCCGTCATTCTCTTCTTCGTGTTTGTAACCCACGGGAAAATAACTATGTTATAAAACGTAGATGGTGATTCTAGGGAGGGAAGCAGAGAGAGGGAGTGTTTTCCTGTTGTTTCCGGCGGTTCCTGGAAGTGGCTTCATTGGCTTTGGTCGATGAATGACCATCACCGGTCGATTATGGAGACAGCGAAGGTGTATCTATTATCTCTCCCATCTTGGGAGGCTGTGGCGTGCTTCTTATCTCTTTATACTTATTAGTGATGGATATATCTGTGTTGTTGTCGGCTTCACCCAAGGACAATGATGGAGACAGTGATTGTTTTTTAGGATGGACGATTTTGTAGTGTTGTTGTCGGGTTCCATTTAGGATCTTTAGGCGACAATGCCAGACGGTGGTGACTGTGATTGTTCATGGCATTTGGATCGATGTGTGTTCCCACCGCGTGCTACTATTGCGCCCTCTCATACACCCGTCGCCTTCGTTCTTGATCAATCACTCTCTGATCCTTCCCGTAGTTGTTTCCCATATTCGATTTTCAGACCCTTGGTGGCGGTAGTGGTTTGGGGTTGGCGGTGGTCTGGCGGACGTACATGATGGTCTGGCGGTGGTTTAACTGACTATTAAACTTAAATATATTTACTTCTCAAATCTCGAGTCAAACGAACTCATTTAGTGTTTGTATAAGAGAGAAAAATAATAGTAACTATGAATTTCATGGCGTTGAGTGGAATCTCACGAGTTGATTTACCGGCAACAAAAGTGGTAGCGATACATAGTAGAAAAATATCATTCAAAGTGTCACGTGGTGCCCAGTTACCACTCGACCGATCAAGTAGTGCACCGCCAACGGTCCACCGCGGGTGAAGACTTATCCATTCTGACAAAACTTCGAAGCGTGTCCATTAACGTGTTATATTTGGGCCCAAAGGACCGCCACCGTTTCACATCTTACCTGGTTTTATGTTCCCGAGTATTCCGGAGTTACGAAGCTTCACCACACTCGACTAGTAGTTGAAGTGATGCCCATTATTTTTAAGCTTTAAACTTCAAGTAACCGTGTAAGAAAGGGGTTCTGCCTAAATTATTATTTTATTATTAATACAAGGCTAAGACTCTAGTCGGGGGTATATCCTAGACCTTGATCAGATATATAAATACAAAGGTTGTAGATAAAATAATATTTGTTTATAATTAAGAAAAATAGAATTTTATATGAGGATATAGTTAGAATATTGTTTCTTCATGACTAAGAAACATAAGATTTTACATACAAAGGATAGTAGTCATAATAATGTGTCATCGTGATTAAGGAATATAAAGTTTTATATATGAGGGTTATGGTCAAATTGATATTTGTTTTTGAAAAGAAACATACATAAAAGACGTTTCTTCCTATATGATTAATAAACAAAGGGACTAAATGTCCAAATGTTTTATAAAAACAAATGATGGAAAGGTTAAAGCTATGCAAATAGACTAAAGGTCTGAAGCTAGATCATTAATATAGTTAATTACAAAATATTATTCTCGTACTATATGTTCGAGGTAACGCTCAAGCATAGATCGGTGAACTACACTGATCATAACAAACGTGAATACGCCCCTAAACTTTTATAACTAAGTTTAAACGAGTTGGTTACATTGATTACATGAGATTACGTATCTCTAATACATTATGAACAAAACTAAACGCTGGCCCTCAGGCTTTCGTTTACGTTTGTCTAGATCCTTTCATATGTGGTTAAACAGTGGGCACACCGCGCCACTCTTGGTTATGCCTCCGCCATGACGGGCCGAACCTAAGTAATGTCTGAGAGAGGGTTTTCATGTGTATACTGATGGTAGCTAAGTAATCTCGAACGCTGCGGTGTTTGTTGAGTTGTTTCGAGTTGAGCTTAAGTTTATAATTGTAATTTAAGTTTTTAACTTGATTATTCCTAAGCCGTGATTGGTCGAGACCCAAGTTATGTCTCGAGGGGTAATTAAGTAAATAAAATATTTTTGCATCAGTTTATTCACCAGCATACAGCTGATGTATTTTCTTAACATTTCAGGAAAGCTAGTATAGAACAAGTAGCAATGGTTAAAGTCACTCATGGAGGTAGAGGCTCGCTATATGGAGATGGCTCATTTTAATTATTAAAATATTATAAACAAGTTTTTCTAAAATTTATAAATCAAACACTTGGATTTTACTATCCGGGAAGTTTTTGGAATAAATTAATATTTTACATGCAAGCACTCGGATATTCAATATCCAAGAATTTTTCAAAATAAATAAATTTTTTATTATAAATAGAGTCTTCCGCTAAAAACAAGCCACAACTCTGATATATTTATAAAACATGTACCAACTATTGGTCATACGCCTTGGCCATAAGTAGGGGTGTGACAGGTTGATATCAGCACCATTGATCTTAGCAAATTAGATATTTAATTATGCACAGGCTTTGATCAGAGATAAATATCAGTTTTATTATATAACTATTAGTTTCAGAAAATTGGATACTTGATTAAAAAGTATTTAGGCTTAAACTACATAATATTTAAATTGTTATGGATTAGACATAAACAATATGGATAAGATTGGAAAACACATTCCTATCCCTAATATAACCTCACGTGAGTCAAAATGATATCTCCGTGACAATTGGTATCAGAGCGCATTTGATTCATTGGGATGGTGTCTGAAAATAAGGTCGAAGATCTAATCCTCACCACGGGAGCGAAAACTCAGAAGGGTAAAAAGTCTGCTAAGGAGCTGATTGCGTCCTTAGACAAACGAATTGAAGACATCGAAATACATGTCAATGCACTCAGAGCTGAATTTGACACGTATAGGGAACACGTAGATGAATCACTACACAAATAGTCCCGATGGAAAGCAACATTGGAGGACTATGAGAAGACTTTAGACTTGCAATCACAGTGATGCAACCCGAAATAAAAGAATTACTAATGAACGAGCTGGGGAAGTTTCAAGAAATATTTGAACGCAAACTTGCGGCACATGAAGAAAGCTGCAAAGAGCTACAAACCGAAGTAAAGATACTCAAACAAGCCTTTGCAAATGGAGGCGAAGTTGGAGGCATCACCAAGGTGGATCACCCAAAACCAACACCATTTGTCGACAAGAGAGAAGCGCGAGCCGTGGACGACTACCTTTGGGAAGTTGAGCAATAATTCAAAGGCATGGAAATTAAAGACGACGCCAAGAGAATCAATACAACGGCACTCTATCTAAAATACACCGCCGCACTATGGTGGCGACGCAGAAACATGGAGATAGAACAAGGTACGTGTACCTTTACGACATTGGCTGATTTCGTGAAAGCAATCAAGAAACAGTTCTATCCGGAAAAAGCCCAACATGAAGCTAAGATTTGACTTCGAAATCTGAAACATAAGGGCTCAATCAAGGAGTAAATTAACGAGTTTACTACTCTTGTACTCAAAATTTCAGATCTTTCACCCAGCGACTCACTAATTTACCTCATCGATGGCTTACAATATTGGGCGAAAACAGAACTTGAACGCCGAAACGTTCAAGACTTGTCATCAGCCATGGCTGCTGCTGAAAACTTGGCTGATCGTAGAGAACAACGGTCACCAAGGCCCACATTCGTGGATCGTAACAACGAAAATAGTGGGGGAGCCAAACCCATCAGCAATTACAATCAAAATCGAAGAGATGACACAAGAAAACCAACATACCAACCAAGGTATGGCAAAGAACCAATGACGGGTAAGAATTGTTTTCTTTGTGATGGGACACATGACAAACGAGATTGCCTAAAGAAATCCAAGTTAACAGCACAAATAAAAACCATAGAAGAACCCGACAAAATTGAGAAAGTTCGTCTAGGGGCGGTGTAACTACAATTGTTAAACACCTTAATCTCTCAACAAGGAAGACCTTCCACAATGGCAAACCAATGTAACCCGACATATGTCGAGGGCAAACCAAAGGGACTTTGCTTCGTTACCGTAGAAATCCGAGGACAACAAGTGAAGGCGCTAGTCGATACCGGCGCAAGTCACAATTTTATAACACCTGAGATTGCCAGGAGGCTCAGCATAAGAGTTACAACTCAAGAGACCTGGATCAAGCCCGCATCTAGAGACTCCCATCCGATCCAAGGTGTAACCTGGGGAGTAAGAGCCAAGATCAGTGGGTGGACCGGCAAAATGTGTTTCTTTGTGGCACCCCTAGATGACTACGATATCATACTTGGGATGGAGTTCTTCTGAAAAACAGGGGCTACCATTGCACCAAGCATGAACACTCTTAGCATAATCAAAGAAGATCAAGTGTACGTAATAGCCAAGGAATCCGGAAAAACCAAACGAGAGACAACCATAGCCGCTTTAAGACTCATCCACTGAAGCCGATGGTTAAAGACTCGCAAAGAGGGCATTGCGAAATCAGGTGGGGGAGAATGTCATGCACCGCCAAACTTTTGGCTCGTTTCACCGCGTTTCCGGAACATTCCGATGCGTTCAAGAGACACCTAGAGCTGCTAGAAGTACCCACAACATGCTGGACCAAATGGGACTGTTTGGGACAGCCTAGAACAGCCCACAACTAACCTGGAACAGCCTAGAATGGCTGCACCAATCTGCCATACGGAAGCTGCTAGAAGCTGGCCAAAAGAGGGTTCTAGAACTGCACGTTTCAGCCCCAAAGTTGCTGCCAAATGAAGCTTGTAGACCAGCCTACAACGATCATAATTTCTGGATATTTTATAAGAAAGATCTAGTTATATGCTAGGATATTTTGTATATAATGATCTAGGTTTAGAAGGGTCTAGAATTAGCCCCTAAGTTAGGTGTAATAACCCAAGCTCTTGTAAACATCAAGCTTTGTAACCTAAACTTCGACCAATATAATCTACTTTCTTGTATACTTGTGTCCAAGTATTTCAAGCATCACTCACTCGTTCATACATAAGCACCTTTACTTGTTACATTTCAAGGCAACACACTTTACCAAAGACTTCCACTTCCACACTACAAACCTAACCACTAAGACTTACTTAGACCAAGTTATAAGGCCGCACGTGAGTCAAAAAAGATGACTCCGTGACATTAGTCTCTTCTAGAAGAATGTGTGTTGGTGCATGGTTTTGTCGTCTCAAGTCTATGTAATTATTATGTAATTTATTTTTATTTTAATGTAAGGGCAATTTAGTAATTATAAGTCCCATTCGTTAAGTTATGGCTCATTCAATAAGGATATTTAACGAATGAGACCAATCGTGTTTATTATTGTTCATTAGTTAATGATGTTTAACGAGTGGACCTTAATCGTTATTGATATGTATTCATTCGTCATGGAATGTTGAAGAATGGGGTATAGCGAATGAGTTATTCACTATACCATTTTGGTTATTTATGTAATGAAGACGAATGAAGGCCATTCATTACAGAATGTGTAATGAATGGCATTTGTCTTCTATAAATAGGTTGCTTTGCGTCAGAATAATTTAAGTGTTTTAACAGCATTTTCTCCCTTGGCGGTAGTCTGTCTGATTATCCACTCAACACTTTGTTAACATTATTAAAGTGAAACTGACACGGAATCAGATTTCGATGTTTCTTGCAAAATGAACTCAACTACCTTTGCTTGCATGGCAAAAATTGATGAGGTTACTCCTTCTTCTGCTTTCTTTAAATTATCACATAATGTGTCTTGTTCTAATTGTGACACACTCATGTCAAAACTTGTTTTAATTAATGTTCAAAATGATTCACTGCTTAAAGAACTTGCTTCAATCAAGGATACATATAGACAATCATTAGAAACACAAAAAAAATATAAGGAAAAGATTGAGGGAATTTCTGTAATAAATCACGATCTAAAAGCATAGCTTTCAATGAAAATGACCATTAATGAAAAACAATTTCAGGAAATTCTCAAACAAAGATCTAAAATAACCGAACTTGAAAATGAGGTTCTATAGTTAGGCAACTTTAGAAATTCATCCTTTTTGTTTAATGAAATTATTTAAGTATATGGTAAACAAAAGGGTTCTAAATATGGTTTAGGTTTTGTTGAGATTCCTCCACCATTTCATGATGACTATTCCCAAAATCCATTTGCCGGAAAGAAAGAGGTTGTTATGAACCAATTTTTCATGTAGAGAAATCAAAACAAAATGACAAAGAAAATTCTTCAACTCACGAACCACATATTCTAAGTGACAAAGTCTTTGTTGAGAAAGTCATTATTGAGGATGTAGTTGAACTAAAAACTATACACAAGGAGTCAAATATTCCACATTCAAATCACATTTTGTGTGAACCTCATAAATTTGAAAAAGTTGTGTACGGTTCAAATACATCAAAATAAAAGAGTCTAAGACATCTAAGGTTAAGGCTAAGAAATCAGAAAAAGCCAAAAATTACTGATGCTGATTTGATGTGTTTCATCAGCCCAGTTCCTTCTAATACAAACACTGGTCGTGTATTTAAGTTAAAAGGTCTTAGCAAGGTGTTCACTGAGAAAGACATTCCACTTAATTTGATCAAACCAAAATTGATCGAGAGTGTCTTTAACAATGAAACTTCAAAAATACAAGATCTTGAGTATGCATTTGCTAATCTAAGGTATCAAACACAACATATCCATTGGTTAAAGAAAAAAAAAATGTTAAAATCTGTTAAGAAAGTTCAATTTGTTAATCCAACTGGAACTGACACGTTACAAAGTTTTTCTAATTGTTCAAATCTTGATTTTTATATGAAAAAGAAATCTGTTACGTTTGATTATTTGAACAAAGTGCATGTTCCTGGAGTTTCTCATCAACCTTCCGTTACACCAGTTTCCGTCAAACCACAACGTACGTTCATTGCTATAAGAACATGCTTTTTATGCGGTGAACGTGGTCACGTTGTAAGAAACGTTGGAGTGAATAAATCACAGAATCTTCATCCGTTTATCAAGGAACAAGCCAAACCCGTTCCTTTGATTAAAGAACTTCTGAAAAGACCCATGTCTTGTGATGATGAGACTCATATCATGTTTTCAAATGTGAATCCACGCAAATTGATTTATTTTGATGAAAGCAAAGTTAATTTAAAACCCAAATTTCTTCCTACGGAACCAATTTGTAAGAATGTGAACACAAATGTATTTCAAGCTGCGTATTTGAGACGAAAGTCGAAAAGGTCTTTGACTTATTCACAAGCAGCTAAATCGCATTTTGATTCAATCAAAGTTAACTCTTCATGTGAAATTAAAGAGGTCCCCAAGACTAAGGCCCGGGCTGCCGTTTTTAACTAATCGGTTTACCTCTATGTGTATAGCTCATCCAAGACTATATATGGTGAAAACTGGATTATGGATAGTGGATGCTCTCGTCATATTACCGGAAACATAAACCTATTAACCAATGTCAAGAATATTCAAGGGGGTAATGTGGCTTTCGCGGGTAGTTCTGGGGGAATGATTACAAAAGAAGGAGATGTGTCAAATGGTCATATTAAATTTAAGAAAGTTAATTATTGAGATAAAGTGGATCATAATTTGTTGAGCGTGTCTCAAATTTTTGATAAGAAGTATACTACGGTATTTACTGACAAGGAGTGCATAATACTCAAACCAGGATATGTCATTCCAGTAGAAATGGTTGTTATGCGGTCTCCTCGGTCAAATGTTATTTATGTACTGAACATGAGTTCTAAGGTATCAACTTCGGTTGAAACACGTTTTGTCTGAAAAGCAACTGAGAAAGACTCGATTCTGTGGCATAGGCGTATGGGTCACATTCATGTTAGAAAGATGAATTATTTGATGGTAAATGATATGGTGGATGGGGTTTCCCTGAAACACTTCAAACCGACCGATCACTTTGTTGAACGCAAAAAGGGCAAACATAAAAAGAAGTCACACCCGTCCAAGTTATTGAATTCCATTGATACTCCTTTGGAACGACTTCATAGGCATTTGTTTAGTCCTGTGAATCATGCGAGTATTGCTGGAGATTGGTACTGTTTAGTTGTCACTGATGACTACTCGAGATACTCGTGGGTGTTATTTATGAGTTCTAAAGATCAGGCACCTGTTCTTGTGCAAAATCTAATCACAAAGATCGAATCACTTTACAAACACAAGGTGAGACGTATTCGGAGCGATAATGGTACGGAGTTCAAATATTCTACATTGGATTTCTTTTGTATCCAAAAAGGAATTCATCGTGAATATAGTGCTCCATATGTACCTCAACAGAACGGTGTTGTTGAACGGAAGAACCGAACACTGATTGAACCTGCAAGAACAATGCTAGCAGATTCAAAAGTTCATGTCCAATTTTGTAATGAGCTGGTGAACACTTCTTGCTACACGCTTAATCATTTTCTGACTGTGAAGAAGCTACAAAAGACAAGTTATGAGCTTCTGAACAATCGAAAACCTAATTTAAAGTTTTTGGAACCATTCGGGTGTCCTTGCACTATGTTCAAAAGAGATGCAGGAAAATTCGAAGAAAAGGCTATTGAAAGGATATTTCTTGGGATATGCATTACCTAAGAAACGGATCTTCCATTTTACTTCGGGTTGTATTGAAGAGTGGTACCATGTTAATTGTCAACGATACACCACACTCCTGCTGGTAAGGGTCCTAATTGGATGTTTGACTATGAGAGTTTATTTAATTCTTTCACTCCCATAGTTGATCAACCTGATGAAGACTTGGTGCTTGTTTATTTAAAAGATCAATTGTTTTCCACACCAAGGTCTTCAGTTTCTAATAATGAGAATGTTATACAAGATGATCTTCCTGATACGTCAGATGTTATTTCTATTTCGTCATATGGTGGTCATTTTGTTGATTCCTCTTCATATCCATTTCCTGAAATCATGAGATTGGCGAATCGTCTCATGATACTGAAGAGAATCTGACTATTTTAACTGATAATGTTGTTGTGCGTAAGAATTCAACACTTCGGATTCACAAGTATCATCCTCAGGACAACATCATTGGTGATCTTGATGTTGGTGTGCAAACACGTCATCAGATTGCTAATCCAAGTGACGTTAATGTATTGTGTGCGTATTTCGATATGTATTAATCGGGAATCATGAATCTCACAAAATATACTTGCTTTCTGTCTCAAATGGAACTAACAAGTGTTCGTATGTCGCTTGAAGATTCTTCATGGGTAGAGGCAATGCAAGAAGAACTGCAACAGTTTAATCAACTGGGTGTTTGGGATCTCATTAACAAGCTTGTTAGACTTAAGAAGCTTATTCCGACCAAATGGGTATTTAAATAAAAGAAGGATGATTGTGGGGTCATCGTCAGAATAAAGCACGTTTGGTTGTGCAAGGGTTTCATCAGCAAGAAGGCGTAGACTACACGAAAGTATATGCTCTAGTTGCTCGATTGGAGGCTATACGAATATTTTTGGCCTATGCAGCTTTCAAGAATATTAAAGTCTATCAAATGGACGTCAAGAGTGCGATCCTCAATGGGGAACTTCATAAAGAGGTGTTTGTGTTGCAGCCTCCTAGTTTTGAAGATCTAGATTATCTAGACAGTGTTTACCGATTGAACAAGGCTCTTTATGGTCTACACCAAGCCCCGAGAGCTTGGTACGGCACACTTGCAGACCATCTGACTGATAATGTCTTCAACGAGGAACTGTGGACTATATTCTCTTCTATAAGACTGTTGGTGATGATTTGCTCCTCGTCCAAATATATGTCGATGACATCATATTTGGTTCTACAAACGACAAGTTGTGTAAGAAGTTTGAGAAGTCAATGCAGACGAAATTTGAAATGAGCTCGATGGGGGGAGATGAAATTCTTCTTAGGGTTGCAGGTTCATCAGTCTGACACTGGAACTTTTATTCATCATATGAAAAATGTGAACGACGTCTTGAGCCGTTTCAAGATAACTACCGGAAAAATCCCTTCGACGCCTCCTCCCGTTGGTCTCAATTTGTCACATGATGAATTGGAGGATACCATAGATCCAACCCTTTAACGAGCAATGATTGTTTCAATATTGTAGTTAACTGTTTCTCGTCCTGATATCATGTTTGCTGTTTGTTTATGTTCCAGGTATCAATCGAGTCCCCGAGTGATTCATCGGGCGGCGGTTAAACGCATACTTCACTTTTTGAGGGGTAATCCTAACACCAGGTTATGGTATCCCATGGATGATAGCTTTGAACTCACTGCGTTTTCCGATTCAGACTATGGAAGATGCAAGATTAATGACAAATCAACAACAGGGGTTGTCAATTTCTAGGAAACCGGCTTGTTTCCTGGAAGTGTAAAAAACAGACAACGGTCGCCACTTCAACCGCAGAAGCGGAGTATGTGGCAGCCTCGAGTTGTTGTTCACAAGTTCTTTGGAACCAGCAATACTTGCGTGATTATGGTTTGAAGTTTCTTACTACTCCCATATTTATTGATAACTCTGCTGCAATTAGTATCACCAAGAACCCCGTGCACCACTCAAAGAAAAAGCATACCAAATTCGACATCATTTTATCCGTGATTGTTTTGAAATGCAATTAAATGATCTTAAAAAGGTGCACATGGATTTCCAGAAAGATGATTTGTTTACCAAAGCTTTTGATAAAACTTTCTCTAACTTTTTGCTTGGTTTAAATGGATTGAAAACTCTTGCTGATATCCTTAAGCTCTATTATCAATTTCATTTTGTAACGTTTATTTTGTTTTGGTTATTTTATTGTTTAGGGTTTTGGGGGAGAAAATTGGAAAATACAAAAATATTGTGATTTCTGTTTGTATAAAGAAAAACCAAAAACATTCAAATATTTCAAAATTTTCATAAATATTTTTGCACTCTTTTGCTAAAACATTGTCAGTTATTTAAGTTTAAAGGACATATACTTGTATATGTTTGGTCTGACTGGATAGCCATTTATCTATAAAACTGAAAGTGACTGGGGTGACTGAATTTTTAATGCTCCTCAAAAATGAGTTTTGAAGCAAAAAGAGAAAATAATAGTACATTGATCATCTAGTCTCATATACAGAAAGAAATAAGCTTAAAAGGCTGAGTGTTTAACTGCATTGGTGCATTGATAGATCTTAAACAAACTATTAAGGTAAAGTATGCGATAGAAACTTAAAGAATTGCCAAACTGAAAGAGGTGTTAGTCTTTTCCAAAAGTTTCGGTAATGAAGGCAGAAACGTAATAGCCTGTCATAATCAAGCCTTGTGTTTGTTTGATCGCCAAAAACAAAAATTCTGTATAAAATGCATCTAGTTTATGGATAACGATTCAATGGTGTATGGTCTTATGGCCTCAAGTCCTGTATTGATGGGATGCATCCGGTTTCTAGACACTGTGAGTCTTTATGCGGCTTAATTATCTGGGTAATCATAAATATAAATATTTCAAAAGCTTTTAGAGCAAACCCAAAGTCATTAAACTTGATCAATACTGTACATTGTACAAACTCATTACTGACTTGATCAAAATCCGTTGTTAGTCATACATAGTTCCTCCCTTGCGCACGTCTTAATACCAATAAGCAACGGACCCTAGGGGATACAATGTGTGTAAGCCTACAGATGAACTCGTGCATATTCATTCACAGTAAAGGAAGCTTGGTGTATTGCTTGATAACGGGGGTATACCTTGTAGTGGGGATTATGAGCTTAGATTGTATATAAATCTATAAAATCTTTATTTTGATTAGCAGCATAATGGTTTAAATCAAGTTGTGGTGATATGGTAAAAGTCAAACTAAGCCTGAACCGAGATTAGGGGCTAATAGTTTCTGATATTCTGTGCCTTAATTGAAAATTAAATCATATCACAAAAATACTCGAAGTTTTGTTATAAGATTTCAATGGACAACAATATCAATGACCGACTTAACGCCAGTCATAATAATACAAAAATATAAAACTGCGATGGAAGGGCAATTTGGCAAATATGATTCTCTGCTCAACTCACAAAAATATGTATTGTTTTCGTAGAATAGATTTCATATTTGTCTTTATTTTTCTTTTGATTTAATTCAAATATATACAAAATCCAAAAGTATTGCATTTTGAGATTATCTTCTCCTTCATTTTTTATTTTCGAGCTAAAGGATAAAAATTTTAAAATGAAAATGTTAAAAAGATTTTCCTACGTTTTTATTTAATCCATTTATTTAATTCTTTTATTTATTTTTTTAAGTTAATTCATTTAACTTATGTGTTTTGAACGCAAAGCACGTTAAGGTATTAATTCTTATTCCGAGTGATAAGAATTTTAAGGTAAAGTTCATCGGGACATGGGTTTCGATGCATTATCTAATTCTTGAAATTTAAAATGAAAATTTTTCAATTTAAAATTGTTTATCTAACTGTTATTCTCTATGAGTATTCATAACGAATAGAGTCTATTCGCTATCTATACTGATTACGAATGAGGGTCACTCATTCTTCATTGTATAACGAATACGCTTATTCGTTATCATCATTGAATAACGAATACGCTTATTCGTTATCTTCATTGTATAACGAATACCCCATTCGTCATTGATATTGATAACGAATGAAGAACGAATCTTAGTTGATTCGTTGTGAAACTTAACTTATTGCTCATTCGTTAATGGGGTTAACGAATGGACCAACGAATATGAACCACTCGTTAAATTTGAATTAACGAATGGGTCCATTCGTTTGTCTAAGATTGCGTGCAAGTATTATCCTATATAATGAACATGTGGTGAACGAATTAGCTCATTCATTCACCTCGATTACAGCAAAACAAAGAAAACTCTTGCCAAAATTTCCAGAAATTTCGACCAACACCAGATCAACTTTTGTTTATTGATTAAGATTCGTAAGGTAACGACGATGCTCATGTGATGATTTTCGTCACATTTAATGGTCATTTACCTGGTTAATTTGTCACTTTATTAACTGAAACTATGTAATGAACCAAAACTGTGTTTAAATCAATGTTTAATCTTAATGGTTGATTGAGAATGGTTAACGACATGTATACGCATTCTGTGATGTGTGTATTTTATCGATTCATCGTTATACATGGATTAATTGAAATTTGATTGCATGTTGACTCTCTATTTTTCCAATTAATTTTGACTTTGATGAACTGGGGTCAAAGTTAGTGAATATTAGTATCGATTCGTTAATGTATAACGAATAGCGGTGTCATTTGTGTTTAAATGAACACTTACATTAAACACTTATCACGATAAGCATCATTCGTTTCATTATGTAAAAAATGAATCTTCATTCGTTACACATACATGACGAATGGACTCATTCAATAATATTTATCCATTCGTTAAGTTGATGATAATGAATCATGCCATTCGTTATAACGAATGACCTCATTCATAATAACGAATGTACTAACGAATGGCACTTGTTATTATTTTAAACATAATCCAATTTATTTAAGTATAAGTTGAAAATTTTGTTTTAATTTAAATATTCGTTTTACTGATCTTCGGGTTTGTGTATTTAAAGGAATGGCCGATGAGCTGATTCAAGATGCTCCTGTTGTCAATCCACAACCTGCTGCTCAAGAACAACCTCCTGTACAACAATAACAATCCCCAGCTGCTCCTATCTTGTCGTTCGATAAGAATCGCAGTATTTGTGCTTTCCTGCAGGACAATTTTTCCGTTCAGGACATCTATGGCGATATTATTACACTTTTACAGCGATCCAGGTTTCACTATGCTATAACTGTTGACGTACCTGTCCATTTCAGTGTAATCCGTCCATTTCGAATTCGCCAAGATATGTGGAGTCCGAGAATCATATTGTAGCTGATATCAACAAGACGGCGATCACAATCACTCCCGGTGTGATACGTCGAGTGCTATGATTTGTTGACAACATGGACATTCCATGTGAATTTGATAAGACGTTGATTCGTGGATTATTTCAGCGCTTGTTTTATTCTGGAGACCTTGACCGTTCCCAATACAACAAGTCGTAGTTATGTGCTCCGTACAAGTACGTACTACATGTCTTGATACATTGCCTTGGGGGACGCAAGGATGGCTTTGTCGAATGTCGGATTATGCTTCAATCTGCATTCGTTGCTCTTATTTTGAACAAACCGTTCAACTTCTCCGAGCTCATCTTTTACCATCTCAATGAGAATTGTCTGGTGAAGAATCGTCGGAGCAAGTTCTTAATGTATCCACGCTTTGTGCAGTTACTTATTCAGGACTTGATTCCTGATCTAGTGATTGACCAGTCATTACAAGATGATGTGTTGGAATTAGAACACCTGACGGTTGATAAAATAAAGAGCATAAAGACGTATTGTGGTAAAGCACTAGAAGACCGTCCGAGAACCAAGTGTTTGATTGAACACTTGGCTAATCCGACTTATGTATGTCCTTCTAATGATCGTTGTGTCCGTGATGATTCGGATTCTGAACATGAAGAGGGACCAGGTGGGAACAATGATGATGATGGTGGTAATGATGGAAATGGTGGAAACAGGGGTGATAGACGACGTGTTGACATTGAGGCAGCAGCTCATATGCTGCTCAACGAAAACATAAGGGCAAGGAAAAGTTACAAGATCAGTCGCCCAAGCGTCGGATTACTCATGGTTCGGGTGTGGAGATTGGTCCACAAGTGCGTAGGTCATATGCGCAACAACGGCCGGTGGTGTCGCTTACTGTTATCACCCCATCACTTACTCTAACGACGACCATTTCATCCGATCCAAGGCTTGGCTCAATTCCTCAATCTGTTTTATCTCCTATGCCAATGCCTCATGCTACATCAACGGTGATTTCTCCTACAGCTACAATGATGTCGACACAACCTTCGGCTTTATCGTTTATGAGAATTATCCTTCCGCAAGGTCTAGTGTAACCTGTACCTGCTTCATTTCATGCTTTGCCACCTAAACAGCAGATGGATATGCTACTGAGTTTGATTTATTTATACGAGAATCAAATGGTGGATGATTATCAAATACAAGAACAAATGATGACGAATCAACGTCATCTGATGGGTTATGTCTAATACTGTCAGAAGGAGACAAAGGAGCTGCGTGAGATTGTTGCGGCTCAGGGGGTGAAAATGATGGAGAAAGAGGATCTTATTCTTCAAATAACTTGCAAAGAAGACGCGTTAAAGAAATTGAAGAACGATGATGAAGATAAGGATCCTGATGCTGCCGGTGCTAGTGGAAGTGAGCCGAAACAAGCTAACAGCTCATCAAGTGCAGGTACTAGTAGTGATGGTGGTGATGTCAATGATCGCCATATAGTCGTTTATCAATACACGACTAATGTTAAGCCTATCGAGTTGATCAAAGCCAACACCGTGTTATTTATGGATTATAAGGTTGGTGTGGTGATGAGTACCTCCAAAGCTGACGAGATCGAGGAGGGTGAGTTTGTTGATAATGCCCTGTCTCGTGATCAAATATCTTTATTGTTTGGGTTGAACGATGAAGAGATTGTTGCGTTGGAGGCTGAGGAGGATGTGGAGGTTGTGAATGATGAAGAATTTTTGCTTGACACGAGTATTCCACACAGGAATACGTCGTATATTTTTCTTGATAGAGGAGTGACCTTATTTGTATACACGAACAAATGTTGATTAGGGTATTCCATCATTCACAGAAGAACATTTTAAAGCTGTTAAGGATCATCTTGAGAAGACAACGAAGAGGAATGAGAAAGTATCGGCAAAGGGATCAGGCTCACTGGATACTGATGCTGAGGGCTGGTTGGGAGATCACAGCAAGACCCTGACTTCGAAGATCATTGAAGCCTAACGAAACGTTGATTAAGACCACAAGCTAGATGTCAGTGCACGTGCCAAAGAAAATCAGAAGATTACATTCAAAGCCATGCAAACAGTCAAAGGTGACATCGTGTCTAGGTAATACGATTCAAAGTTAAGTGTTTGTATCATTAAGTGGGGGGAACGGCGTCTAATATTTTCAATATATTACTGACATTCTCTCACTGCCGAGGTGGGACGTGCGGACCCTCGCTAATCGGCCGTTTATAAACCGTGGTGGAAATCAATCAGCGGGATGGTGTCATCAACATATGCTCTTTGAGGTTAACCACGGGTTTAAATTATATAAACTGCAGGTGCCAACCAGGAAATATATCTATGAGATTGTCCTAAAACAGGTTGGAGGAAGCTTGTTCTTAAAGTAAAGCCGCCTAGGACTATGAAGCGAGTACCGGTGAAGACCTTTCCGCAAGATCTTCATATGTCGTTCAATCGATTGTACTATGACAACATAGCAGGCGAGGCGGCCATCGTGTTGGGCAAAGGTTGAAGACTAATTTTATCGAGTCATAGACCCAATGTGGCTAGTTAATTTATCAGAGAACAATATTCTGTTTGAAAGGCGTGAAGATTATGATCTAGCAATGCAATTCCAACATGTTGCGCGTGTGTGTCATGCATTCGGGATTCATAGTTGTCGTAATTGGAAGACCAAGAGGTTTAAATAAAGTAAAGACAAAGAGCTCAAGACGAGGGGTGTTAGTTAGGGCACGGTTTTGTCGTCTCGAGTCTTTGTAATCATTATGTAATTTATTATTATTTTAATGTACGGGCAATTTAGTAATTATAAGTCCCTTTCGTTAAGTTATGGCTCATTCGTTAAGGGTGTTTAACGAACGAGACCAATCGTGTTTATTATTATTCATTCATTAAGGATGTTTAGCGAATGAACATTAATCGTTATTGATATGTATCTATTCGTCATGGAATGCTGACAAATGGGGTAGAGCGAATGAGTCATTCGCTATACCATTTTGGTTATTTTTGTAATGAAGACGAGTGAAGATCATTCGTTACGAAATACGTAACGAATGGCATTGACTTATATAAATAGGTTCTTTTGCCTCATAATAATTTAAGTGTTTTAACAGTATTTTCTCCCTTGCCGTTACTCTGTCCGATTATCCACTTAACACTTCGTTAACATTTTTAATTCTATTATACATATACATATATCATATAACTAGACCATATGTTTAATTGATATGACCAAATTAATCGATTGAATCAAAATTCTACAGCATAAGACCCATAAAAAGAGAAAAAACAAAAAAAAATCAAAATTTCAGTAATATATAATCATTCTAGGATATAAAGCATATGTCCAAGATCTACATATCATAACCTAGTGATAGGGTTATCATGATTCACTACACTATTATGGGTGTATATATACCCATCTAATCTATATCAGTAGCTCGGTAGCTTGTCATGGCAATTTAACAACTTTAATTATTAGTGTGAATCATGTAAGATAATTTTTAGAATGCAAAATTATTGAAGTAAATAGTTAATTACAACTGCCATTGTTATTAACCGTTTACATTACTAGTTGTATTATGAGTTATTATCTAATGTGACAACATTTGAAATACCAGAAAATGTCCTTTTGTTTATTAGAACGCATCCTAGAGTACACAAATAGAGACAAATATATATATATATATATATATATATATATATTGAAATCTTAAAATTTATAAATAAATTTATCTAGCAGATAATAATGGTGTATTTTTTATTAAAAAAAACACTATTCACTAATTTTATTACAAATTAACTTGTGAATTATAAATTAACTTGTGGATTAGATAAAAAAATTGTCGAATACTAATAAGTTAGATCATTCATGAAACTAAAGCAAGTAAACAAAGAAAACTAAAACTGAGGCGTCAACAAATTGGAAACCAATGAGGTGAATAGTATATAGAAAGCTCATGAGGTGAATAGTATCTAGAAAGCTCATTTAAAAGAGTCCGTGAAATATTCTTTGTTAAATCTCATTGAAAAATCCTCAATTTAAATACAACCATAATTACATACCAAGTCATTGAAAAAAAACACAGATCATAATTTGTGTGAAGCGAAATGAAACCAAATAAACTCATAAAATAAAATTGAGTAAAAGGTCCCAAAAAGGATGATCGACTAAATTCATTTTTATACTAGATAAACTAGCTTTAGAGCTCGTGTAACACACAAGATGATCTAAATAAGTAAGTTACAAATAAAACAATAGATAATGTATATAGAAAAATGTATTACATCTATCCTTATATCATTATACATAAATTGATTTTATTTATATCATAAAATTATTTTTACCAAAAAAAGTTGAACTTAATAAATAAAATAATGCACATACAAAAACATACATAAGAACACTCCGTCTATTGAAAGTTTATTCCCAGTATCATGTATGTATAATTGAAAGAAATTTGGTTATGAACCAATTTCGAAGAATACTTTCATATAATAATAGTTTTGAGCTACACCATAAAAAAGATTTTAATAACTTTGTTGAGTCAAAGATTTGACTTGATAGGACTTTAGGGAGATTGGAATCTTCTCAACACTCTCAGAAATTGCTAAGTATGGAAACCGAGCACACTTGGACCTCCCAGCAAGGTTTTATTTTCCCTAGCAGGGTATTTTGCCTTTCCGACAGGGTTATCTTCTTGAAGTCTACTTTTGTGCCAATCGGAGCAGGGTTCACCATGTCTATAGGAAGGTTGTTCTTCATAGCCAAGCAAGGTTTGCTTCCGAGTAAGCTCTTGGCTAACTAAGCTTTTGAAGCCAAGTATTTGGAAGATCTAGCAAAGTATTTTTCAATAAACAGTGGTCCGAGCATGCTTGATGGAAGTTGATAAATAATTATCTTAAGGACTTCATCGGGCAAGGTTCAACTCCTAGCAAGCTACAGTGTTACCAGCACACTTAGTTTTGCTAATTATCTCTACTACATTTAGAATTAATAGCAAACCTATTTTCTAACCTTTTTATAAAAAAACTTATATTATATTTTACACATGTTTATAGTTCAATCCTAAAATTTTATTTGTTACAATTCAATCAATGTGTTATGATTAATTTACATCCTAATCCTTTATTATTGAAACTGCTTTCATAATATAATAATATTGAAGATGCTTTTATCATAATAATAATATAATAATTAAATCCAACATTATGAATCATGTGTAAAAGTAAATAATAATATATCAAAATAATTAAATTAAATAAAATAATATTTAAATTGGTGTGAAAACATATACAATATTTCTTTTTTCCTTTAATACATAATTAACTTTTCATTTATTTATTTACAAGCAGTTATCAAGTTAACGGCAACAACGAGCATTCAGATTTCACTCTATTTTAGAAAACGTCAGCGGTTTCCACCAACCAACCATCGCATCACTTCCTCACGGTTTCTATCCAACCGTCGCATCGCTTCATCAACAGGTATCAATAATTCAGTATATATATTCATACATTTGTTTTCGTCGTTCGATGGCTAGGGTTACGAATTTAGCCTAGGATTCTGGCAAAGTAAAGGGGGTTAGTGCGTTTCCTGCCAATCGCTTTCTACAACCGACGCTCAAGATTACGCACGCAATCTCCGCCGCTTCCCAATACTCTCCGTCCGGCAAAGATTTGTTTGTTTCAGTATATTCCGGTTACTCCGTAAACTTGCTTTACACAAAACCTTCTTTTAATTTAATTAACCGCTTCTTCACATTAATTTAATGAAACAAAACTTAAGATATGTTGTTTTTTATTTTCTTATTATAAGTACGCACATTTAACTTTTAAGTGTTGTTTATTTGGTTGTGTCGTTTCTAAATTCTACAATAACCACCTTTTAAATACATTGCCTTGTCCACCATTCTCCTCTTACAATGGTGGCCCATGGCATTCACAGCCAGATCATGACATAGTTTTTGACATCGCATCTACTGCCGACCCCATTGCCAAAGCATTCGGCAACCATCCACCAAATTCCACCGTAAGAGGAAAATCATGCATGTGTTGTGGCACTAGGCACCGGCAACGGATGGTGGCCGGGTATGGGAAAGCGGTAGCGCTGGCTGCGTCGGGTGATGAACTGGAACCGAAGCGTTACAAGACCCCGTACCATATCGGTCCGCCTTGCGGTGGGATTATAAATCGTTCTTACTAATAGGGTCAATTCATGGATGGTTTAAAACAGATCGTTCATGAAGTAAACAAATTTTGAGATGATTGTGTTGAATGGAGAGACATGTTACCTTTGATGTCGTCAAACATGACTAAGTATTGATTTCAATTAGAGTTTGAAAGATTGAGAACAAGATTGGAGATGTTAAAGGAGTTGCGGATTTGGTTTTGGATAAAAAGATTATGTGTAACAATGCATGAGTAGGGATTCAAATTATTGGATTATGTGTAACAAGAATTATTGGATTTTGTTTATAATTTGCATTATGTATAATTGTAAATATGATGTCGATGACGCGGACCTGGATGCATGTTGATGAGCGAATATATTTGAAATAGCGTTAGGAATTATTGCTTTTGAAATGTAATAATATATTGTTTATGGTTGTGTAAGAATTACTTTTGCATGTATATTAATAATAGTATGGATATATGTTTTTGTTTGAGAACTGTATGCAACAAAGAATATTACTATGAAGAATATTACTATGAGCATCATGTACTTGATTTGAATATAATATAATATCACAAATATAACTTATGTTGGTAATCAAACACAAAATAACACTGCTGCGACGCGCAGAAAACACTGCTAGTAAGTTATTATTTAACAAAGGGTTGAAAGGATCTCTGAAGAACAAGTTTGCTCATTGGATCATATCGGACAAAGTCTACTAAGGTCAAGAAGATTAAAATCTGCTAGGTGAGTATTTTCTAAGGAGTGTACTCTAAGTAAAGTCTACCCGTAGAACTGTTCACTAGCACACTTCAAGGTTACCAGGTCTACTCGTAAAATACGAAAAGCACAATGCCTACTCGGAGAAGACAAATGACACAAAGTCTACCCGAAAAACCTGTTTTTACACTTAGTATAATTTTGAATATGTAATTTGATTGTAAGTCCCCCCGGGGCGTCGCCGATCGATACGAGATCCGCACGAGGTATAGGAGTGCGGAATCCTCCTAGGCTCGTATAATGGTGTAGAAGACGAAGAACACAATAACACACAAACACATACACGAACAAACACACGAATGGGATAAACACATATGCAGATCTTTTATATCATAACCGAAACACATTACATACCAAACACGAAAACAAATGACGGCCGACCCGAGGTGAGCTCTACCTCGGGTCGTCCCACACGACTCTCCCTCTCGGTTTCTCTCTAGCTACTTGAACTGGACACACAATACTCTAATTTTCTGGATACTCAAACCTAAACAAGACACGTATATATATATAAACAACTTCACGGGCTTGGGCCTGTAGGCGAAGTTGTTACAACTTCGCCTATGGCGAAGTTGTTCTAACTTCGTTTCCGCTGATCAGAATTGCATAGCGACGGTCACAAAATGCACCAACATTGATTTTGTACTATCATTAGGGTTTCTAGATGTCATGACAGCTGTCAGGTAGTGGCAGGCCCATAAATGGAATAATTTAGGGCGCGCCTACCACGGATTTTGCCACTTTACACTTTTCAGACAAAAAGCGAATATTTCTGATTTGAGTGTGACGGTTGTCCTAGGATCGTACGGATAAACTTTTCAAACAAGAAACCCTAGTTGATTTTACATTTGTATGAACCTTTATATAAATGGAATTCTTTTGAGTGATTGTTTGTGTTTGTTACATTTAAGATCCATAAGCAACAATTCTGATTGTTTCTGATTCCGCCGTTTACAAACAATTAATCTTACCAAAAATAGTAACGTCACCAACCTTCATGTCGATACATTTATTGTGTGGGTTGTGACATTTATTGTGAGTTTGAGTGATCAATTGTAACGATTCCGAGGAAACCCGGTATACCCTAACCGGTAGACAATAGTTACGTCATACCTAATGTCGGGTACATGAATTACTACAGTAATTATACGAGAATACATGGTTCACTGTATTGATTGTACGTGAATATATAATTCATCGTATTGAATATGCGATTATTCGATCGATAGTTATTGAAACCCGAACGAATCTAGGGTTCAATTATAGACGAGATATATGATATTTAGTGATGTTACGAAGTATTAAAGCTTTGGGATAAGTTGATTAAAGCACAGAAAAAGGATTTCGATTTAATAGTACGTCGGTACGTTAAACGAAACCTTTAATACCAAACCGAGCAAGAGAAAATCGATCAAGCCGAAAAAGATGCGCAATTATTAATAACATGGTATTTTAAGTTAATGGAAGTCATGGTTTAAGTTTTTTAAAGTGGTTTTATATAAATTTCATTTTTAGCCGAAAAACGACCGTTTTAGCCTCGTTTTAAGCCGAATTAGACATTTAACCGAAAAACGAACTGAACCAGATTATCCAAAACATTATCCGGATATCCGAAATCCAAACATGTGGCTAAGAATGAAGAGGTGGGTCCCACCCCACCCCCTCAATATTTCCGATCGGTCTCCATGGGTTAACCCCATTCCACATTTCTTTTTTCTACATCAAATCTTCAAGTTCTTCATCTTCTCTCAAATTCATGATCTAAAAACCGAGATATTTAGCAAGAAAACAAGGTAAAGAACCGAGTTAATCACGTGTTCATCTTCGTTTCTTGAGTTTGTTTGCAAGAAAATGAGGTTTCAAAGATGAAAACCGATTCTTGCGTGATCAAGTGATGTATACGGGTTATACAAGGGATCTTGGTCCAAGAAAGGAGTTAAACAAACCAAGAACGAATTTTTACGGTTTAAATCTTTGTTTTTGAATCATAACCGAAACTATAGTGTAAGAGGCTTGATCGTGAGTGTAACTTGCTTGGTATTGTGGTATGTTGGTTGTAGGTTCTGTATTTAGTGGTAGATAAGGCGGAAAGACGAGTTTGTAGCTTGTAGTGGCGGAAAACGAAAGGTATATTCGGTTATGTTCGGTTTTGGGATATTTGGACAGATTGTGATACGTGTAGAGTTAGATCATGAAATTTTAAAGGGATGTTCTACACATGAAAATAAGAGTTCTGTGAATGTTTGGTAATTTTTGGATAAAGGATGAATATTTGGTGAATTTAATGCTCGGTTTTGGCCAAAAATGGTGAAAAATATTTAAATATCATGAAAAATTCTGGAAAATTGCAGATAATCTGCTTATATCATGTATAAGTCACACACAAAATTTTAGGTCCGTTGGAGAAGTCTAAGTAGGTTTTTCGGTTAAACGAGTTCTAGGGTTTTCTAGCTCGGTTTTAGTGAAAATGGCATGTAAAAGAAGATTTTGGTTCTGGAAAAATTACAGGGGACTATGTGGATGGCAGGGGACATCCAGGAAAAATTTGGGATTTTTCTAAGGTCGTTTGGTATTTACGACATATTTAGTGTTTGAATGGCGTTTAAAAATAGATAAATAAATTTTAAATATAGGAATTAATTCTAGAAATATTTTTATAAAATTCCCCACTGTCAAAAAGTGATTTTTGCAAAATTTCAAGATCCGAGAATAAACGGATAATTATTTGTGCTAAAAAGAAGATAAAAACAAACTTTTAAAGTCTAAAACGCATAAACCGGTAAAGTTCGTCTAAACGAACTGACTGGTGTATAAAAACCCTAAAAATGAACTATTTTCATATAATAGAATTAAACAAGTAAAAATGAATATTCGGATGATTTGGGTATTTTTAACCGATTTAACAGTTTCCGGTACGCCAAAGACGGAAACGGGTCCCGCGGCCAATCGAGGCGTTTAAACCGAGCTCAAATTTCACAACTTAAACTAAATTATCAGTCAACCACTATTTTCGGGTCGTGTGTGACCAAACTCATTTTTGAAACATAAAAACGGGTAACCGTGCTAGGCACGCAAAACGGGGAAAACAAGCTATTAGAAAATTTGAGTGTTGAACTCTAAACGACATCACAATCTGAGTCCGGAGAAGTGTTTCTGGGTTAACCTTGCCCCCAGAACGGGTACAGTGCTGGGTTAACAGTGTCCCCAGATGTACCGGTTAACTTGGTTAAAGTTATATTAATAATGAGTGTATAGTAACGATCGTAGGGATCATATTACAGATTGGACGTGTTAACTGATAATGATTGTTGTTACCTGCTTGCATGTGATAAGGTGAGTTTCACGAGCCCCTTTTTCTGAATTGTTTTCAAATATTTTCCCAGGGCGGAAGAATGTTACTATTGAAATGTTTAAATACATACTGAACGCATGGATTTGCGTGTATTTATAAATATTTGATTGTACGGGAATCGTACGGAATGGGTACATTACTGGGTTAACTGTGTCCCCAGATGTCTTTGGAAGTGTTACTGGGTTAACTGTGTCCCCAGATGTCTTTGGAAGTGTTACTGGGTTAACTGTGTCCCCAGATGTCTTTGGAAGTGTTTCTGGGTTAACGTTGCCCCCAGAATGAGTACAGTACTGGGTTAACAGTGTCCCCAGATAATATTATATTATGATATGGATTTATTATGGTTTACTCAAATTGTGAAACTCACCAACTATTCGTAGTTGACCCGTTTTCTCACATGCTTTTCAGGTACAACTAAGATGAAGTGATTGCTTACGTGCTTGATGTGTGTAAGATTTGCGTGCGGAATGTTAGGATACATTATAATAAATAGAATTATGTATCGTATTGTATGATGTGTGTATCACCTAGACGGTAATGAAATACAAGATAATGTATTTTGAAGTATATTAATGCATTCAATTTTCTTTGTAAACAATGTGGTTGATATCAGAGGCGTCTGTTGCATCCCGATTACGTTTCCGCTGCGGTATCGGGGTGTTACATCAATTTACGGGACCGACAAACTTTTAGAGACTTCTCGACTTTGCCAATTGACAAAAAATAACAGGTTAACCCATTCAGTTTTGTGAATCTTTTGTGTTAGTTAGCATAATTTTTTACGACATGCTTCACATACAGCACTTTGATCACTATTCAAGAAAAAAGTCAATGCTGACACAAATGTTTTTAAAAATATTAATAAAAGTTAGAAGTACTGATAGTCATGTGAAAAATATTCAATGTGCAAAATCCCGAATCTTTTGACTATTTCCAAAAATGTCACTAAAAATAAATTCGAAACTCAGTCACATTTAAAATTCTAACTTTCATTTGTTTTACATTTTCAAGTCAAAACTTTGAACCCGTTTTTTCAAGTTTGACGATATATCTATTTGCATTCTCAAAAATTAAAAAATATTCAGATTACACATTTTTTACACGTAACAAATTTGAGCTAAATGTTGTTAATTTGTACCAAACGATCTATTTATCAACATTTAACCCGTAACAAACAAATTTAAGTTTCACTAAAAACTCGAAGCAATCATTGATAAAAAAAAACCCAAGAAACTAAATATGATAAACTTTATTATATTTTAAAGTGATCGATATCTACCATACTTATAATTTACCACATATATGTATAGTTGCTAAATTAACCGAAAAATTAAATAGATAGATTTAAATCATATATTTTTAATTTATAAATTTATATGACAATGTACAAAAAAAAAACAGATAAATGGATTTATTTTTAAAAATGGATCAACTTTTAAGTATATATTTATAATTTAATGATTAAAAAAATTACTTTGTATATTGAAAGCATATTAGTGTTTTTTTTTAATTTACAATCTTCAAAAATATACATAGTGTAAGGCCCCGTTCCCGGTGCCCTACTTTAACGTCGGATTTACTCATAAACACAGTTTTTACAATCAGAGTTAATTAAAACTTTCGCGGAATATAAAACTTTAACCATTTATTACAAAACATTAAATCCTTTCTTTGATACCATAACACAAAACAATTATATATAAAACATATTTTCTTCTTTCTTAAAATGTCAGCCGTTCAATCCATGCCATGTGTCATCCTCATGTTAACTCTAAAATCAGTTCACCTGCGTGCATATTAAAGTCAGCTGCGCCGAGTGAGTTCTAGTTAAACAATCAACTTATCATACAACCACTACATACATCATATACGTATCCGAAGGCACGTAGCCCACTACCTGACATGTTCACCTTACCACTGAACCTCTTATTTATCCCTACCACTTAACCACTTTAATAATGAATGACGTTATGCCACTTTGCCACTTTAATAAGTATAACGTTATGCCACTTTGCCACTTTAATAACGAAGTCACGTATAGGCTTACCCTACCACGTACTACCGTCATGCCAATAACACTCTTACTATACTCTTGCCACTTCTAACACACTCTACCTCTACTTGTCTACAACGCACTTCATATCATTACATCATTTACATATTAAACGAGTCACATCATAGTATTCATACACAATAACCACCTCTTGGAAATCACTATCCTTGGCGATACGTGCAATATCCGAAGATCGTTCACGCACCGACAAGCATTATATAATAACTACCTCATATGACTTCTATAGCATACACTTACCACTTAAGGTAAGTGTATTCACACTTCACATCGAGTATGAACACAACCCCGAAAACGTAACAAGGAAATGGGGCAAGAAACTCACCTGAACTCGGTTAACAGTTACTCCTTCCTTAGCTGTGAGCGACTAACTCGGGTCGGAAATCGGTTCTCCTTCTTCTTCTTCTTGGTTTCGGCTTTGAGAGAGAGAGAGTAGGATGAGAGAGAGCTAAGTGTGTGTTTTGGGTGGTGTATGGAGTATGAGAAATGAATGATAATTGGGTAATTAAGGCTTTTATAATTATGGATCATGGGCTTAAGCCCATGGTCTCATCCTTCCTTCCTTCATGACCCAAGTCCATGACCCATATCCATTAACCAACAGTAGCCTGGACCATACTAGCTCCTACTCTATTTTATTATTTCCCTGCTTATTTTAGAAATTTCGGGATGTTACAAGTCTTCCCCCCTTAAAGAGGTTTCGTCCCCGAAACCTAACTTAGTCCTCGTAAAAGGAACACCTCTTATATTTCCATGCTTTAATGATTCGCCTCCGCTTTATGGGTTACCCTTCTTACTACTGACTTGCAGTCATCAAGCGGTGATCATGTGTTTTAGCTATTAAGGTAGCTTGTCCATGAGGCCCTCGAAGTACCAAGTCTCGTCTCGTCTTCCCGAGCAACTTTGTCTTATATAGTCACGCTAACTACTAAGGCGACGCTTTACCACCACACAAATACTTATCATAACCGACATGCATTCAAGATAATTCATAAGTCATTCATACAAAATCACAAGAAGTCACAAGTAGTTCATAAAACATTAAAAGGAAATCATTCAAGCTTACTAGGCAAACATAGATTCAATTGTAACATAAAACACCACTTAACAGTACTAACATAAAATAACTGAGGCAAGCCACTTATTCTTCTGCAGCCTTCATAGTAGCTAATAGATCATCCTTTCACGCGTCTCCTCTTCCTCCTCCCACTGCCACGACTTCTCCACACTCCCTAGCTATGTGACCTAACTTACCACACTTATAACATTTCTGGTCCTCGGTGCATTCACGAGATATGTGTCCCTTCTTCCCGCATCGGTAGCACTGGTTTGGACCAGCCTTGCATTCTCCCAAGTGCATCTTCCCGCACACTTTGCATGTTTCCCTGGCTGCCATCTTCTGGGTCTTCTTCTCCGCATACTCCGCGACATCTGCAGGTCGTTTGGTTCCTTTCTTCCCTTCCTTATCTCCACTTCTACATCATCTGCCGCCAGATCATCATAGACCATCTCTGCTAACTCAACTGCAGACTCAAAAGTAGCAGGTTTGTTAGCCCTGACTAACATGCGGACCTTCTGGGGAAGTCCTCTGACGTAGCACTTGATTCGTTTCGCCTTAGTGTTCACCATGTCAGGAACCAGCTTAGACATGCGATTGAATTCAATGGTGTACTCGCGGTGTGTCATCTTGCCCGCCTTCAGATTCAGAACCTTCATCTCGGTTCTCTCAACCTCAGCATCAGCACAGAACCTTTTCATCACTAACTCCTTCAGGTCGTTCCACCTCATTGCCCTAATCTCTTCTCGGGTCTTCCTTTGTTCCACTGTTTCCCACCAGTACATAGCCTCATCTTCAAATGACTGAGTGGCGTAACCCACTGCTTGGTCGTGACGGCACTTGCTAATTCGGATAATCTTGTCCATAGTGGTTACCCATTGGAGAGTAGCGATTGCGTCTCCTAGACCAGTCAGCTTTGGCGGGTCACATCCTTTGAAGGACTTGTAGTTGCACCCATCTCGGCCTTTCCTCCTATCGTCAACCTTCACTGACTTCACCACACTCGACTCCTCCCTCTCCCCTTCATCATCTTTCCTATCTCCTCCTGCCCTTTCAGCAGTCCTTTCACGGCCTCAAGCAGACCCCTCCGGAGTCATGTTCTTTACAGCAGCTGCTATAGCTTGAACAATGGCTGCTTGAATTGCAGGATCTAGTTGAACCCCTTCGTTGTTGCCCGGATTTCCTCAGCTGCGCTCCCCCCTTCTCCGGTGTTGGAAGCTGTTTCTACTGAGGGTTGTCGGACCAGACGAGGCCTACCACGACGTCCAGTACGACCTCCAGTTCCAGCAATTTCTCCAGCTCCAGCCATTAGTATTCTAAAATGGAAAACACAAACGTCATCACTCAAGGAATTATTTAGCACGTGATTCGTAAGGTAAGTAGCTGATGACATTGATCAAGTGTAATTAACTATTTGCATTAATCATCAGGTTCTACATTCTTCCCTTCGTGATTTCACTTGTGCTAGTTTCTACTTTTAAACAGTTAATCAATCAAACAATCAAGAAATCCTATCCCTAACCTACATACATCCTTCATGTAACAATTTAGCGAACATCCTTATACATTATTTAACATACTTTACCGTTACTGGGCTTGCTTGAGTGACACATAGCTATCTTGAACTGGCATCGTCTTTCTTGTCTTACTAAAATCTCAGTCTCTGTTCGAGTCTAAGAATGTAGGATGCTTAAATCTCTCGAACTTTTCTCTGATACCAACTTGTAATGCCCCGTTCCCGGTGCCCTACTTTAACGCCGGATTTACTCATAAACACAGTTCTTACAATCAGAGTTAATTAAAATTTTGGCGGAATATAAAACTTTGACCATTTATTACAAAACATTAAATCTTTTCTTTGATACCATAACACAAAACATTATATATAAAACATCTTTTCTTCTTTCTTAAAATGCCAGCCGTTCAATCCATGCCATGTGTCATCCTCATGTTAACCCTAAAATCAGCTCACCTGCGTGCATACTAAAAGTCAGCTACGCTGAGTGAGTTCTAGTTAAACAGGCAACTTATCATACAACCACTACATACATCATATACGTATCCGAAGGCACGTAGCCCACTACCTGACCTGCTCACCTTACCACTTAACCTCTTATTTATCCCTACCACTTAACCACATTAATAACGACTGACGTTATGCCACTTTTCCACTTTAATAACGTGTAACGCTATGCCACTATGCCACTTTAATAACGAAGTTACGTATAGGCTTACCCTACCACGTACTACCGTCATGCCACTAACACTCTTACTAGACTCTTGCCACTTCTAACACACTCTACCTCTACTTGTCTACAACACACTTCATATCATTACATCATTTACATATTAAACGAGTCACATCATAGCATTCATACACAATAACAACCTCTTGGAAATCACTATCCTTGGCGATACCTGCAATATCCGAAGATCGTTCACGCTCTGACAAGCATTATATAATAACTACCTCGTATGACTTCTATAGCATACACTTAACACTTAAGGTAAGTGTATTGACACTTCACATCGAGTATGCACACAGCCCCGAAAACGTAACAAGGAAATGGGGCTAGAAACTCACCTTAACTCGGTTAACAGTTACTCCTTCAATAACCGAAGATCGTTCACGCACCATAGCATGGGGCTAGAAACAAGTCACATCATAGCATTCATACACAATAACAACCTCTTGGAAATCACTATCCTTGGCAATACCTGCAATATCCAAAGAACGTTCACGCACCGACAAGCATTATATAATAATTACCTCGTATGACTTCTATAGCATACACTTACCACTTAAGGTAAGTGTATTCACACTTCACATCGAGTATGCACACAGCCCCGAAAACGTAACAAGGAAATGGGGCTAGAAACTCACCTGAACTCGGTTAATAGTTACTCCTTCCTTAGTTGTGTGCGACTAACTCGGGTCGGAAATCTGTTCTCCTTCTTCTTCTTGGTTTCGGCTTAGAGAGAGAGAGAGAGTAGGATGAGAGAGAGCTAAGTGTGTGTTTTGGGTGGTGTATGGAGTATGAGAAATGAATGATAATTGGGTAATTAAGGCTTTTATAATTATGGATCATGGGCTTAAGCCCATGGTCTCATCTTCCTTCCTTCATGGCCCAAGTCCATAACCCATATCCATTAACCAACACTAGCCCGACCCATACTAGCTCCTACTCTATTTTATTATTTCCCCGCTTACCCGAGTAAACTTTCCCGCTAATATTAAATAATACAATATATTTTAGAAATTTCGGTATGTTACACATAGTATAATATGTTAATGATAACATTAAAAATTATATTCTTTTCAATATATTTTAAACCTGTTTTGTTGTAGATTTTTAGATTTCACCAAGTATGTTGTGAAATATATCTAACAATGTACATTAGTATAGGATCAGGATCAGGATCATGAGAGAACTATTTTGAAATTGAGAACTATGAGAACCATTTTGGATCACAAAAACCCCAAAAATAATAAAAAAATCATAAATTAAAAAAATCACAAAAATGAAAAAAAGTAAAAAAACCAAAATTCTTGTTTTAACATCCCGGTTTCATAAAAAAAACTCGGTTTAGCTAAATTATATGCACATATGTATGATATATACATATTTGTACATTTACATGTTTTTTTATACACGTATGTATAATTTAAGATAAATGATACTATACAAATGTGTATATTGCGTAACTAAAGATTAAATAAAATTATACATATGTGTATAATACGGCGTTTTTTTTAATAATGAAACCGGAATGAAATATAAGAATTTTGTTTCTTTTACTTTTTAAAATTTTTGTTATTTTTGTTTTATAATTTTTTTAAATATTTTTTTTAAAAGTGTTTTTAGTGGTACAAAATGGTTCTCAATTTGCAAATGGTTCTCTTAGGCTGAACGGTGTGGGTGCTTCTTTGCCGCCCAAACTGCCTAGCTGGCCATCGGCACCGCCGAAAAACACCAGCCCCATCGTTTTGGTGCTGCCAACGGTGAAAAAACAGTTGAATTTTTGCCGACCATTCCACCGCTCAAATCATCCCCTCCCTTTAACTTTTTACCTGTGCAACCAAAATTAACAATAGAAAACCCATATGATATAATCGATTTTTATACATGGCGAATTGCTTCAAAATCTTGAGACGTCCACAAAAGTTATGATTTTTTTGAAAAGATAGAGGTTGAGTGGTTGGGCAGAGAAGATGATGTAGGTTGAGATTGAGAAGAAAGTGGAGTGCTATAATTTAATATTCTAATTATAATGTTTTTTTAAACCAATTCAAATTATTTAAGTAGGTTAATTAGTTTTTAGTTAATAAGTTGTTTTTAATAACTTTTTAAAAATAATTAAATACATAGGTTTGTTATATATTTTTTATGACTACCCCGATATAAATTTTAACGAAAACGAATTTGTTTTGAAACAAATATAACTTTTGGTTTCGTAAACGAATTTGACACGTGTTTGTAACGGTAAGTTTGGCAAAATACATAAGTTTAATTTATCATTAATTTTACATTCATATTTTTTTAATTATTAACTAAATTGGTGATTTGGTGACCATTTCCATAGTATTGGTAAATTGGTGACAATTTCCATAGTATTGTGAAAGAAAGTCGAGTAAAGTGGGGTATGATGAGGCGTTGAGGTGGCAGTGTTAACTAAGAAGCAAAAAAGGCATGTACATCCAATAGCCTTAGGATCCTTACCCCATTAGTATGATATGTAAATATTTATTTGTATAAGAATGTATAGATATAATACAAATATAGTTTAAAGAAAAGTGAATAATTTAATTAGAAATAATATAAATTGAGTGTAAAAGGAAAGTAAATACTTATTTATATATGTCATATATTAGTTTAAGAGAGAAAAAAACAGCGCCAAATGAAAAAAGTTTTTATATGATAAATCTAAATCAATCAAATTCATAAGACAACTAATATATATATATATATATATATATATATATATATATATATATATATATATATATATAATTGAGATTGAGAAGAAAGTGGAGTGTTATAATATAATATTCTAATTATAAGGTTTTTTTAAACCAATTCAAATTATTTAAGTAGGTTAATTAGTTTTTAAGTTAATTAGTTGTTTTTTAATAACTTCTTAAAAATAATTAAATACATAGGTTTGTTTGTATATTTTTTATTACTACCCCGGTATAAATTTTAACGAAAATGAATTTGTTTTGAAAAAAATATAACTTTTGGTTTCGTAAACGAATTTGGCACGTGTTTGTACCGGTAAGTTTGGAAAAATACATAAGTTTAATTTATCATTAATTTTACATTCATATTTTTTTAATTATTAACTAAATTGATGACTTGGTGACCATTTCCATAGTATTAGTAAATTGGTGACCATTTCCATAGTATTGTGAAAGAAAGTTGAGTAGAGTGGGGTATGATGTGGCGTTGAGGTGGCAGTGTTAAATGAGAAGCAAAAAAGGCATGTACACCCAATAGCCTTAGGATCCTTACCCCATTAGTATAATATGTAAATATTTATTTGTATAAGAATGTATAGATATACTACAAATATAGTTTAAAGAAAAGTAAATAATTTAATTAGATATAATATAAATGGAGTGTAGAAGGAAAGTAAATAATTATTGATATATATCATATATTAGTTTTAGAGGAAAAAAACAGCACCTAATGAAAAGAGTTTTTATACGATAAATCTAAATCACTCAAATTCATAAGACAACTAATATATATATATATATATATATATATATATATATATATATATATATAATATATATATAAACAAAGACATAAAAATCCTACGTGTTGCGATGTGGTCGCTCCTCCTTTTTTTGGAGTCACCAGATTTGCTTGATTTTTAAATGAAGGCTTCTCATACATTTGACCCGAATTCATGGGTATAGGTCTTATCAAACCCAGATATTCCTTAAACGAGTTATAACATCTCATTAAATTAAAAATTATTCTCACCAAATTATTTATGTAAAAATCCTATAAAATAGGATATAATAAAAAATAATATCTTATTTATTTTAAAAAAGATATATATATTATTTAAATTAAAAAACCAATCTGATAGTAAAGAAAATAAACGGGCCTTGGGTCTTATCAAACCATAAGTATATTATTAACTTTCATAAATATTATTTACAATTAAAAAAACCAATTTCATAGTAAAAAAAATAAACGGGTCTTGGGCCTCATCAAAACCATATTGCTTTTAAACCAGGTTTTAACATCTCATTTAACAATTTATCATCAAACCATAAGTATATTATTAACTTTCATTCAATAACAAAATATAAATTAAAAAATAAATAAATATTAGAACAAATATTTCAAAATTGAGAACTTTGAGAACCATTTTAAGCAAAAAAAAAACATCTAAAAAATATTTAAAAAAATTATAAAACAAAAATTTTTAAAAAGTAAAAAAACCAAAATTCTTATATTTCACTTTGGTTTCATAAAAAAACTACATATTATACACATATGTATAATTTTATTTAATCTCTAGTTACGCAATATACACATATGTACATTATCATTTACCTTAAACATGTATGTACATATATATGTTTATAATTTAGCTAAACCGAACCCTATATATATATATGGTTAGTATCATTTAAGAACTTTAAAAAAGTTAAGAACTCTTAGGAACTCTTAACAACCAAACATTTTTTTAAATTTTTTTTATATATTAACATTATTTAAGAGTCGTTTTATCATATTTTATATAAATTTTTTTATTACATATATTAATGACAAGTTTACATATGTGTAAAATTTATGTACCAACAAATTTACATATGTGTAAAAAAACATAGATATGTATAAAAAATTAATTTTCAAAATTGTAATCGTAAATATAGATATAAAAAATGATAAAACTACACTCAATTAACACTAACTTACAAAAAAAATTATAAAAAACATTTGTTTTCAAGGGTTCCTTCAAGTTCTTAAATAAGTTATGAGTTATATATATATATATATATATTACTCGTCAATTGATTATCCTTTCGATCATAAAGAAATAGATCGCATAAAAGTTACTCGTTAAAAAACATGTCACATAAAAAGGAAATAGAAATAATTATAGAATAAAGAAGATATTAATAAACAAAATCCGAAAGTTACGAGATAATATATATACAGGGTAAGGTTAATGTAAAAAAAATAGTTTTGTGAGAAGCATAAGAATAATTAAATGTACACCATTGGATCTAGGATCTAGTGGTTGAGATTGGTAGTTTCTAAAAGTTGTATAGCTTCCTATTTACATGTTACAGTGTCCTATTTTGGTGGTGTACTTTAATTTTAATGTCTTCTTACACTTCTCACAAAACAATTATTTTTTATTTAAACCATTTTCTGTATATATATATATATATATATATATATATATATATATATATATATATATATGACTATCTAACATAGATGTCATCTACATAAAGAGTATGTTACAAAACATTATTAGAAATAATATTATACGCGGGTGATATATATTGACAATACACTTGATATCATGTAATTGTTAATTTATAGTTATACGTGTAAAATAATAAAACCCGTCATGCCCCGAAAACATGATAAGTGGTATCAGAGCTCTTGTTTGTTGCTGTTTGTGTGAAGATTTGTTGCTTATTATTGATCATTTGAAGATGAAGAATGACGTGAGCCGAGTACTGTTCCATTGAATACTGACGTCAGTAGCCCTGTTCTTCCTTTATTCTTCAAGATCTGCAAATTTGGGTTACTTATTTTACTTGTTTTAGTTAAAGTTTGAATTTTTATCAATAGATCTTGCTCCAATCGAATCAGATCCATCATATCTGAAGAGCTTCTTCTCAGATCTGATTAATTTTTCTACTTAAGTTTTAATTTGTTTGAGCTTTTCTCTGTTTTCTTTAAAATTATTTTACAAAAACACCAAAAATATGTGTGGTTTTGAAGAGCAAGAGGTATCCACAAACAAAATTCCGAGGCTGTATGGGCAGGAGAATTTTATAAAGTGGAAAGTTCAGTTTGAGGTTGCTGTGTGCTAAAATGGCGTGGATATGTGGAACTCAATCAAAACTGGTCCTTATGTTGCTGATGGTGCAAATCCTAATCAAGCCGTGGGTGAAAGGATGAGAAAGATTAATGACAGGGCTCTAGCTATGATCAAGCTAGGTCTGTCTTGGGATATTTTGACCAAGGTTGCACATCATACAACCGCAAAGGCTATGTATGATGCAATACTTGAGATGTTTGAGGGAAACACAGAGTTGAAGAATATCAAGAAACAGAGGCTTAAGCAACAGGTTGAGAGGTTCAAGTACAAAGATGGGAAAGGGCTGAAATCAATCCTTGATAGATTTCTAGCAATTGTGAATGATCTGAGAACCACTGATTATGTGATGACAGACTTTGATTTGAACACTAAGTTGTTATCTTCTTTGCCCAAAGAATGGTATACATCCAGTAAATTCATTATTTAGAAGCCCAACTTTGAAACACTTAAGGTGGATGATGTGATCTGTTTCCTCCAAGCTGCTGAGATTGAGATGATAAAAAATGAGATGATCAAGGAGGAAAAGCCATGATTTCAGGTGTAAAATGCACTAATTGCACCCATGGGAAACCTGTCTACTAAGAACCAACAACAGATTCCTATCATTGAGGAACCAACTGAACATGGTGTTGATACACCAAAAGCATTCGTTGGTGGGAGTACAAGTCACCAAGGCAGCCAGTCAAGATTCAATATCCAACTTATTGATGACAATGAATCTGCCTCTGTGAAAAGTGGACATGTACCTTATGGTGGTGGAAGCAGTGCACAAGGGAATGAAACTCAAGCTTTATTCTCCCTGTTTACAGAGTCCTACAATGCATTTGTTTCTAAGAACTTGATTCACACAAGTGTTATTCAAGATGACTTGGAACAAATCGATGCAGATGACCTTGAAGACATGGACCTGAAGTGGCGGCTGCCATGTTGTCTCTTAGAAGCAAAAGGCTATACTATAGGACTGGTAGATCTCTTCTATCTGGGCCTAATGAAAGAATAGGATTTGATAAGTCAAATGCCATTTGTTATAATTTCCAACAGCATGGTCACTTTGCAAGAGAATGCAACCAGCCAAGAAACTTTCAAGTAAACCAATATCAGAACCAACAGGCAAGAAACCAGTTCCAATATCAGCAGAACCAGCCAAGAAACAACAACTACAACAATAATCCCCATTTTAACAACTACCATTAAGCCCCAATGAACAATCAGCAACTTGTGCCTCAGAACCAAAACTACCAAAGAAACAATCAAAACCCTCCAAATGCCCCAAATAACCCCAACAGAAACAATCAAAATCAACCAAGAAATTAAGGGAATGTTGCAATTGCTGCACAACATGAAGGGAATTTTGATTGGAGTGACCATGCAGATGACATCACAAAAGCAAATGTGGAATTGATGGCTGTTGTTGAAAATGAGGCTGGAACATCATCTTCACAGGTACACTCAACCTCTACAACTAATTTACATGAAACAATTAATGCTTTAACTGTAAAATTATGCAAGCTAGAGGGTGAATGTTTCAGAAAACAAAGCATAATTAATGGGTACCAAGCAAGTGACATAATCTATGAGGATAAGATCAGAAGCTTGGAAGATGATTGTGTGAGTAGCTATAGAACTCAGCAAAGATATGTCATTGATATAGTTGGGTTGAAGAAAATGATTGTTGAAGAGAAGGTGAAGAACACCAAGTTGCAGGTTGAGATTGATTTCCTGAAGAATATGGTGTCTCTTGGAAACATTTGTGGTATTCAAAACAAGATAAGAGAAGAAGATAAGTACAAGTTTGTTCCTCCACCATTCAACAACAATTATTCACTCAAGGTAGATAAATACAAAAGAGATACATATCTAAATCAATTTAGAGAAGTATTTCAGGACAGAGAAGAGTTCATTGACAACTACAAAATGGTTATAGTTAATGAAGAAGGAGAGTTTGCGGTGAAGGAAGAAGTAAGAGATGATAAGTCTATTGGAGTGCAAGTGTCTGAGGATGACCTCAATAAAGATGATTTGAACCAAGATGATCTAAGTGACTCAAGTGATCAAATCTCTACTGAAGAAATTCAAGCTGCTGAAAGAGGAAGAAGATATCAGAAACCTGATTCAATAGATAAGCTGCTTGTATTACCTAAACTGACTCCCAAGATGGCAAAGATAAATGAAGGAATGAGAAGAGAGCATGTGTCTTTTGATATATGTGAAAGGTAAACGTAAGTTACAATGCTGTCAGACCACCAAGCAGAACTCTGTTGAAAAGGTTAGAAGAGATGAACAAGAAAAAGGTAGATGAAACAATTGTTGGTGACAACTTCATTCTAGTATACCCTGTTTTCTCAAGTCATGAAGTGTTTGACATTGGAGAAGTTGAAACCATGGAGGAGTATGAGAAAAGACAATAAAGACACAAAGGAAATTTGGATGAAGAGCCTATGAACTTGCAAAAGATCATCTTTGTGAAAAGCAAGACTGAAAGACAAGATATCAAGTTAGAAGAGTTTGTTCCTTTCTCAATTGACATTGACAGTTTGAAAACTCATAAAACACTTGGTGTCAAACCACCTAGACCAAGTGAGAGGTTTAAGAAAGGAAGTTCTCATGAAAAGTTTAAAGGGACAGTATGGTGTAAAAAGTGTGATGAATATGGCCTCCATATTGATTCCTGTAATGAAAGATTCGGCTTCAAGCCCTTTGATGTGCCAGGTGAAATAAAATATGGACAAGAATTTGTTTTGAACAAACAAAAATATGATGAGTATTTGGGAAAAGGGAAAGTTTGTGAGAAGGAGAAAGATGTTAAGAATGTGCAAAAGATTGATAACAGTGAAAAGAATGTTGAAAAAGGAGCTGTGAAACCAAAGAAAGGCATGGTTGATCAAGTCGAAAGAAGCAAATCTCCTAAGAAATCTGAAACTGCTGTCAAAAAGGATTTTTAACCTTTGAGAATTATTCCCAATCAGGACTCTAAATCAAGGATGATAAGAAAGGTAAGAAAAATGTTTTCTCAAAAAGGAAACCAAAAGAACTAACTGGTGATGAAAAGTTCCTTTTAAAGCATGGTTTTGAACCTCAAGGATTTCTTTGGAAACCTATGGTTGAAGTTCAAAAGGAAAAGAACTTTGATGTGAGAAATTATTCAAGCACAAAGGACTATGTAGTTCAAGAGTGCAACAGTGTATTGGTTGATTGTCAAAGCACATCTTCATATGTGAAAACTCCAAGGGAATGTGGCTATGAAACAGATCATTCAAATAATATTGAAATTACTCATGAGGATCCTGAGCCCATTACACTCATACCCAATACTGCTACTTTTAATGAATCTGATGATTGGCAAGTTGAGATAGCTTGCACTTCATCACTCAACTAATCTATTTCTTTGATTTGTGCAGGAACCATCCACTCCACTGAATGGAGTATGGTACATGGATAGTGGGTGTTCCAGGCACATGACCTATGACAAAAGGTCACTTGTCAACTATGAAGAGAAGTTTAAAGGTCCAGTAGCCTTTGGCAGTGATGAGAATGGTGGTAAAATTGTTGGAAAGGGTATCTTAGCAAATGGAAAGGTCACATTTGACAATGTCTTCTATGTTGAGGGATTACAATATAACCTCTTAAGCATATCCCAAATGTGTTAAAAGGGTTATAAGGTGGGATTTGATGATTCTCACTGTTTCATTCTTAGACCTGAGTTTGTAATCCCACCAGACATGATCATGATGATGTCCCCAAGGAATGGCAACTTATACGAAATAAACATGATGTAACATCCCGTTTTTCTAGTTTCGGTTAATAAATGAAAATATGAGTTATTATGAGTTGGGCTAGTGTTGGGTTAAATGGATAGGGGTTATGGACTTGGGTTATGAGGGAAAGAGGAAAAGACCATGGGCTTAAGCCCATGATCCATAATTATATAAGCATTAATTACCCATTTAATCATTCAATTCACACATATTCCATACACCACAAAAACACACACTTAAGATCTCTCTCTAATTTCTCTCCTTTCTCTAGCCGAACAAAGATAGAAAACCGATCCCGATTCAAGGTAATGATAGTATGATTTTGATGAATTCAAACCCGTTAGATTTAGTCACAAACGACGAGCCGACATCGTTAAACCGTTTAAGTCACGAGATCCGGGTGGATCCGGGTGATTCGTTAAGGAAAGACTGACGAACAAGCCCCAGTTTGTTAAGTCCAATTCGTATGATGACCAATTCGTTATAAGGTCTAATTCGTTATGAGGATTGGTTCGTTATAAGTGTTCAATTCGCTAAGAAGTTCAATTCGTTAACCAGACCAAACGAATAAGGTCCAATTCGTTATAAGTCCAATATGTTATAAGGACCAATTCGCTATAAAGGCCAATTCGTTATGAAGTAACGAATTAGCCAATTCGTTATGGAAGACAGAAGTAACGAATGAACCCCAATTCGTTAAAGAGCATAATAAAGAACTAGACTTTGAAAGAATTACATAATGGTCCTTGGACTTAGGAAAGAATGAGTTAATTACAAAGAAGCCCTCGAACTTTTGAGTTAGCAAATTAAATAATAACTTAAAATCCTAATGGAAAATGTGTTAAGACAGTTATTGAATATAAATTTTTTCCAAGCTGACCTCGGCTTAACCCCAGCCAGGGGCTCTGCCCCTTGGACCCCGCTGCCAGGGGTGCTGCTCCCGGACCCCCGTTCGTGGAGGGTTATAATTAAACTAGAAATGAGATATGGGTAGCGATAGATAATTGATACATGAAATTGTTATATAGTTAGTCTTGCACAGCTAAAGAAGGGAATAACTATTAACGGTGAACGTAACCGCATTCGGGTGAGTTTCTAGCCCCACTTCCTTGTTATATTTTAGGGGTTGTGTGCATACTCGATGTGATAGTTAATACACATACCTTAAGTGGTAAGTGTATGCTTGGTATGATTTATGTATGATGATTGCTTGACGGTGCGTGAACGATCTTTGGATATTGCACTTACCGTCAGATGGTAATTAATGATATGATTGATATGATTGATGTATGTGATGTATGAATGAAGTATGTATGTTATGTATGATATGTATGTTAGGTATGTTATGAGATAGTACGTGAACGATCTTCGGATATTGCACGTATTATTAAGGAAGGTATGTAAAGACAGGTATGTTACAGTTGTACGAAACAAAGGGACCAGATCCTAACAATATCTATGAGGATAGGGACCAGACTTTAATAATATCTGTGAGGATAGGGACCAGACCCTAATAATATCTTTGAGGATAGGGACCTGACCCTTATAATATATATGACGATAGGGACCAGACCCTAATAATATATGTGATGTTGGGGTCCAGACCCTTATAATATCTATGAGGTTATCGAGCGGAAGGCTCTTTAAATAGTATGGATAGATATGCATGTAAAAGTAAAGTATGAATAATGTACACCCCGTCGGGTATGTGTGCAAGAATGTGAACCGATTGTATGTCGTATGATTAACTAGAACTCACTCAGTGTAGCTGAATTTTAGTATGCACGCAGGTGAGTAGGATGAGACAGCTGGCTTGATGGGAGACACATGGCAGATGAATAAAGATGCTGGCATATGAAGATTTATTTTTTAATGTTTGAACGGAAGGACATGTTTCAAGTTATGTTTTAAGACAAGTTATGAATTATTGTGTAATATTTATGAAAGTTTTATATTCTGCATAAAGTTCTAATTAACTCTGATATTTAGAACTGTGTTTATGAGTAAATCTAACGTCCAAAGTAGGGCACCGGTAACGGGGCCTTACAAGTTGGTATCAGAGCAAAGTTCGTGAGATTTAAGCATCCTATATGCTTAGACTCGAACATAGAATGAGATTAAAGTAAGGAAAGAAGGAAGATGTCAGTTCGAGAATTCCATGTGTCACTCAAGCAAGCTAAGTGAAGGTAAAGTATGTGATTAATTTCACATGTAAAGTAGAATAATGTATGAACGCTAGCTTAATTGCTAGGGATAGGAGTATACGATGATATGAACTATTTGATTGTCTAATTGTTAGAAGAAGAACTAGCATAAGTGGACTCACAAAGGGAAATGTATAGGACACAGAGAGTAACGTGATCAGCTATCACAGCTGGCCACTGTTATTACCTGTTAGCCTTACTATCCTTGTACTAAATAGTTCCTTGAGTGATGACGTTTGTGTTTTCCCTTCCAGAATACGATGGCTGGATATAGGGCAGTTGTTGGAGCAGGAGGCCGCACTGAACGGCTTGGCAGGCCTCTTCGTGTTCAACAACCTTCGGTAGAAACAACTTCCAACACAGGAGATTAAGGAAGCGCTGCTGGATGAAACCCAAGCAACAACTAAGGGGTCCAACTAGATCCCACAATTCAAGCTGCCATTGCTCAAGCGGTAGCAACTGCTGTAAAGAACATGAATCTCAAAAAGTCTACTGGAAGTCACGCAAAGACAGCTGAGAAGTCGGGGGAAAAGAGTAAGAAGGATGATGAGAAGGAGAAAGAGAAATCAAGTGTGGTTAAGTAAGTGAAAGTCGATGATAGGAAACGAGGCCGAGGTGGGTGCAACTACAAGTCTTTCAAAGGCTGTGATCCACCGAAGCTAACTGGCTTGGGAGACGCAATCGCTACTCTCCAATGGATAACCACGATGGACAAGGTTATCTGAATTAGCGAATGCCGGCCCTCCAAGCTGTGGGTTACACTACCCAATCTTTTGGTGATGAAGCCATGTATTTGTGGGAATCTGTTGAACAGAGGAAAACCCGAGAAGAGATAAAGGCGATGAGGTGGGATGATCTGAAGGAAATGGTGATTTAGAGGTTTTGTGCGGATGCAGAGGTTGAGAAGGCTGAGATGAAATTCTTGAGTCTGAAGGCGGGTAAAATGACACACCGCGAGTACACCACTGAATTCAACCGCATGTCAAGGTTGGTTCAAGACATGGTGAACACTGAGGCCAAGTGGATCAAGTGTTACCTTAGGGGACTGCCGCAGAATGTTCGCGTCTTGGTCTAGGCTGGTAGACCTGGTACTTTTGATTCTGTTGTAGGGTTGGCAGAAATGGTTTATGATGACTTGTTGACAAATGAGGTGGTAGGGGAAGAGACGAAGGATAAAAAGTGGGTCGCTCCTGCTAAACGACATGGTACTCAGTTGTGGAACCCCAAGAATAAGCAGCCGAGAGTTTGGGAGAAGAGGTCCCGTAAGACCTGCGGAAAGATGCACGGTGGTGAGTGCAAGTGGAGTAGGAGTTCTGATGTTTGTCCCAAATGTGGAAAGGCTCATGGTGGGGAATGCAAGATGGGGTCTAATGCGTGTTATAAGTGTGGGAAGGTAGGGCATTATGCCAATGAGTGCAGTGCGAAGCCAACATGTTACAAATGTGGCAAGACATGCCATATGGCAAGGGAGTGCACCGATGGTGAGGCTGGAGGAAGTGGAAAGAAGGATTTCCGGACAAGCAAGGCCAAGGACTAGAACCTACATGCTGACCCAGGAACAAGCCCGATAGATTCCTGATGTTGTGACCGGTACGTTCTTAGTAAACGGTATTTCTGCTTCAGTATTATTTGATTCGGGTGCGAATAGAAGTTTTGTAGCTACGACATTTAGTAAACTAGCTAAAATGAAATGTTTCCGAGTGTCTGAAACCTTTATAGTAGAAACCGCTAGTGACACCTCTGTGAAAATAAGGAAAATGGTTAAGAATTGTAAGATAGAATTAGAGGGACATGGGTTCCCTGTTACTATGTATGTTATGACCTTAGGAGGGTTCAATGTAGTTTTGGGGATGGATTGGTTGTCTGAATACGAAGCTCAGATAGTATGTAAGAGTAGGATAATAAAGCTAAAGTCCTTGGATGGTAGTGCGGTGACGGTTTATGGTGATAAGGAAAGTTCAGGGCTTAACATCATTTCGATGATGAAATCCGAAGGGTTATTAAGACGAGGGTGTGGTGCCTACCTTGTGTATGTTGTCAACGCTACAGCCGAGATGAAAGAAATGAAAGATGTTCCTATCGTGTGCGACTATCCAGAAGTATTCCCTGCGGATCTTCTGGGGTTGCCACCGGAGCGTGAGATAGAATTCCAGATAGATTTGATACCAGGAGCCCAGCCCGTCGCAAAAGCACCTTACCGTCTAGCGCCGTCTGAGATGAAAGAATTGATGTCCCAACTGCAAGAACTCCTCGAAGAAGGTTTCATAAGAACAAGTGTTTCCCCATGGGGCGCACCGGGGTTGTTCGCGAAAAGGAAGGATGCAAGTATGAGAATGTGCATAGACTATCGTGAGTTGAACAAGCTTACGGTAAAGAATAGATATCCTTTGCCAAGGATTGATGATCTGTTCGACCAATTACAAGGTTCAAGTTGGTTCTCACGAATATATCTCAGATTAGGCTATCATCAATTGAAAGTGAAAGAGACAGACATTCCTAAAACAGCGTTTCGGACGCGGTATGGACACTATGAGTTCCTCGTGATGTCAGTCGGTCTAAAAAATGCTCCTGCGGCATTAATGGATATGATGAATAGGGTGTGTTGGCAGATTTTGGATAAGTCAGTTATCGTCTTCATTGATGATATATTGATTTATTCAAAAAGCGAGTCTGATCATGTTGAGCATCTGAGAGAAGTATTGGAGACTCTGAATGTAACATCCCATAATTTCAAGTAATAATATTTTATATTATTTCTTATAATGATCGAGTTTATTTGATTTGGCAAGGAAATAATTAACTAATAAAGGGAAGATAAGTAGGCTAATTAAAGGGAATTAATCATGGACCAAAAAGGAAAGATGGGCTTTAGGTCCATGGGCTTAAGGGAGTATAAATACCCCCTTAAACCCTAAATCTTTCCATTTCCATCCATCTTATCCATATTATTCCCTTCACACTCCAAAACACACACACATTGATGTGTTGTAAAACACATTTACTTTCCGTATCATTTTTATCATGTTTTAATTGCTTTTTAGTATAATTATTAAGTTTTATGGGTTGTTTATGCTTAATATTACAAAGATGATTGTTTTCTTGTAGGTTATGAAGTTTGGTGGAAAAAAGAGTTAAAATTGAAGAGTTTAGGGGCTTAATTGGTCAACTTTCAAACTTATAAGTCAAGGCCTGACCCAAGCCCACATCTTAAAAGCCTTTTATAATATTATATTAAGTTAATAACAAGAGTTTCCAGCCATCATTCCAGCCAAGAACCGAAATCAAAAGAAAAAACCCTAAAACCCTAGCCTGTCCGATCGCAAGCACTGTAGCAGCGGCAGAAAAAGAAAAAAAAAGACGGCGGCTGAGGGGCTGTGACGGCTGGAGAAGAAGAAGGAGGCTCGGGGTGATCTTGTGCAATTACTAGGGACCTTATACATCATAGATCTCAGCCATACTTGATATTAAAACACTCATAAACTTTACTTTTTGTTCAAGAACTCTAACTTTGTTGATTTGGTCTTTTGCTTTGAATTGTTTTGCAATTGATTGATAGTTTGACTTGTTATTGATTGTGGTTGGATCTTGAATGAGTTTTATCATGTTTATGATGATGTTTATGATGTTTTTCTTAAGTATGCATGGCTGTCCAAAATCAATGTTAGGCTAAACTTGCTTGTTCTACCTAGGATAGATGATTGTTGAGTAGTTTAGACTTGTTTAATGGATTGTTAATGTTCAAGACTTAAATTATTGATGTAAAGTTTAACTAAACCATAAATTAGATTGTGTGTGATGGCTGTGTTTTATGTGATATTACTTATAATCCTCTTGCATTAGTTAAATGAATTAGTTTTGATTAATTGATTGCTTGTTAAACTCTTGACTTGGTGTTTCGGGTTTATTTGCGGGGTGCACAACCGTAGGGATAAGTGGGTAATATAACCATCTAAAATCAGTTAAAATACACCTTCTTTGAGACCGAGAGGTGATAAGAAGTAATATTGTCTCGTTGCTTTTACTTGTTAGAATTAAGACCGCGCGAGAGCGGGTTTTTGTCTTGTCAAGTTTGAGTGTTTATGTGCGATTAGTTGGTTTAATTTGGGTTAAGTTAGATTGTTCCTCTATCCTTGGTGACATAGTATTTGTCTCCATTAGGATAGTGTGTCGATGAGACCGAGAGGAGAGTCGTCATTTGAACACGTTAATAATTGTTTTTCCGGTTTATTCTTTAAAATCAACTAAAATAAGTTAGAGTTTGTTAGAGAGACTGAGAGGTAATTTGACTTTCTTAAACAAGTTGTAGTTGTGTCATCTTTTATAACCGGTGTCGTGAATATTTTCAATCCGTTGTCTTGTTATTTCTATCAACATGATTCATTCCTAGGTAGACGTTTTTATATATTGAATTTAAACCAAAGTTTTCAAAGTTTTGTCAAAAGTTTTCATTCAGTTAAGTTAAATAGTTAAATTAAATTCTAAAATAAATCAATTAAATATTTTGGTGAGTCTTGGTTAGAGTTTCGTAATTATAAACGTTTTCACGTGTCTTCGAGTTCGATATCCGGACTTTCCTCATCTGTGCTATACGCGACCGGTACACTTGCCGTTTGTGTGAACTAGGATAGATTGTTTGGTTTTTAAAGCTTAGTTGCGATTTATGTTTTATATTTATATATATTTTTTCGTACATCAAGTTTTTGGCGCCATTGCCGGGGACACGGTTTGAGCCGTATTAAGAACGGCTCGAGTTAGGACTTGCCTTGTTTACTACTTGTCTTTCTTATTTGTTTTGTTTGTTAGTTTAAAATAGTTTAACTAATTATAATTTCTTTTATTTATTTTAATAGTTGTATGCGACGTACTCGATCTCTAGGACCACCAGAAGTTGAAGGATTTCCCGAACCAGAGAGAGAGCTTCTTGAGAGACGTCGTACAAAACCGTCTTCCAGTTCATCTACATCCGTCGGTAATACGTTTTCTTCTCCTACTTTTTCTGAACCCGTCATTAGGGATAGGATTATGAGCGACGCGAATCCACTACCGAGGAGGACAGTTGCAGACCGGGCCCGTCCGGTCGATGCTGGCGCGAGATCCAGCATTGCTCCACCAGCTATAGGAGTTCAAACGACTGGGCAGATTCCATCTAATGTTCTGAACATGATTGCTCATTCTGCTCAATTTCACGGGTTGCTCCACGAGAACCCGCATTCTCATCTCACTCGTATTACACGTATCTGCGACACGTTTCATCTTGCCGGCGTATCCGAAGACGCCATAAAACTCCGAATCTTTCCGTTCTCACTCGTTGATCATGCGAGTCTGTGGCTTGAATCCCTCCCACAGGGATCCATTGCTACTTGGGCTGCCATGCAGACCCAATTTCTTGAAAAATACGATCCTCCGGCTAAGGCCGCTCGTTTGCGTAACCAGATTCATTCTTTCCAGATGGAGGACACCGAGAGCTTCTACGAGGCGTGGGAAAGGTTCAAATATCTACTTGCTTTATGTCCGAACCACGGCCAACAAGACTGGGCGGTTGTCGAGAAGTTCTACAACGGAGTGACGTACGCAACTCAGAGTATGCTCGACACAGCTGCAGGAAGGTAACCTACTAACGACGAAAGATACGGATGAGTGCATTGCCTTGTTTAACGGTTTAGCCATGAGTGGATACCAGCGACCACCAGTTAAGAGCACCAAAACCGTCGATTCCCTATCACGCGGCATGCATTCGGTCGACACGAGCACCGCACTTGCGGCACAAGTTGAAGCGTTAGCAAAGATCGTGAAGGACTTGCAGGTGAAAAGTAAGTTATGCGAGATCTGTAGAGGGGGACACGATACCGTTCAATGCCCCGTAGGTTTCCAGGAGGAGGCAGTCGACTTTGTTAATAATCCAAACCGAAATCAACATTCTTTCAATTCTTATAATTCGGGGTGGAGAGGAAACCAAAATTCCAACTGGAGGAACGGAAATCAGTCCGGCTTCCAGCAACGTCAGAGCCTATTCCAGGATTCCGGTGAGGGACCGAGTAGTGGGGAGAAGAAGCCCACGTTAGAGGAGATGATGGCACAGCAGACACAGATGCTGTCGCAACTTATGACTCGAGAGGACTCCCGTCACAAAGAAACTCAAGAGAAATTCCGGGAGCACGAGTCATTCATGAGAAATCAAGGAGCATCAATTCAAAATCTTGAGCGTCAGATGGGAGAGATAGCAAGTCATCTAAATGAGAGGTCGACAGGTACACTTCCAAGTAACACTGAACAAAATCCGAAGGCGTTTGCGAAGGCTGTGACGACAAGGAGCGGTGCGGGGGCACGTAGCGAGCCTGTGATTCAAGAGGCGACGAGAGGAGTCGTTAACAAGCCTACGGTAGATGTAGAGGAGCAGGTAGACGAGGAGATTCAGTTAGAGTCTCCACCGGCCGAGGTGCATCAAAGGGACAGACTCGGAAGTTCAGCACAGGCCGGGAACCAACCATTACCTAGCACACCACCGAGAGTCTAAAAACCTAGACTCCCATTTCCCGGGAGAGTCCGTAGGGATAGAGACGAGGAGCAAAACTCCAAATTTCTTGATCTTCTGAAGCAACTTCATCTTAATATTCCTTTCCTTGAGGCACTTACGCAAATGCCCAAATACGCAAAGTTTCTTAAGGATATTCTTTCAAACAAAGAGAAGTTAGCCAAAGTCTCTTCCATTCCTCTGAGTGCTGGTTGCTCTGCAGTCTTGCAGAGAAAGTTACCAGAAAAGATGTCCGATCCTGGGAGTTTCACAATTCCTTGCATCTTGAGTGATAATACGGTCGTCCATGCGCTGGCAGATCTTGGTGCCAGTATTAATCTCATGCCGTATTCCATGTATCGCAAGTTGGGACTATGCGAACCGAGGCCTACCCGTATGAGTATCCAGCTTGCTGATCGTTCTGTGAAATACCCCCGAGGGGTGGTCGAGAACATGCTTGTTCGTGTCGACAAGTTCATCTTCCCGGTGGACTTTGTCATTCTGGACATGAACGACGACGATAGTGTCCCACTCATTTTGGGCCGACCATTCCTTGCCACTGCACAGGCATTGATCGATGTCTGCGAGGGTAAATTAATCTTAAGAGTTGGGGATGAGAACGTCACCTTCGACGTTCGACAGTCACTGAAACACCCCAAGTCTACTGATGACTCCATATACTTCATTGATACCTTCATGGAGCATGTCGGGGAGTTTTTCAGCGAAATTTGTGGAGGATCTGCCTCCGAAACCCAGATTCTCGATAGGGAGATTCCGGAGATTGAAATGGTTGCCGTAACCAATCAATCCTTAAATGACGACACCGAGTCGCATACCCCTGAATCTGGCGTGTCTGATGAGATCGTACGAGACGATCCGATGGACCGACCTTCAGTCGAGAGTCCTCCTCTTTCCTTAGAGCTTAAGGATTTACCTTCCCACCTTGAGTATGCTTTTTTAGATGAAGAGAGGAAGCTTCCGGTTATCATTGCATCTGCGTTGACCGAGGTCGAGAAGGAGAAGTTGTTGAGGGTGCTACGAGAGCACAAGGAGGCTATTGCTTGGAAGATTATCGACATCAAGGGTATCAACCCTTCGTTCTGCACTCATAAAATCCTCATGGAGGAAAATTTCAAAACTGTCGTCCAGCCGCAACGGCGGCTTAATCAGAAAATGCAAGAGGTCTTAAAGAAGGAGATCATTAAACTCTTTGATGCGGAGATCATTTTCCCCATTTCTGATAGTGCTTAGGTGAGTCCAGTCCAAGTGGTTCCTAAAAAGGGTGGTATGACTGTCGTCACCAACGAGAGGAATGAGCTTATTCCTACGAGGACTGTGACAGGATGGCGAGTCTGTATTGACTATCGCCGATTGAATGATGCCACCAAGAAAGACCACTTTCCTCTCCCATTCATTGATCAGATGTTAGAGCGTTTAGCAGGTCAGCAGTACTACTGCTTCCTAGATGGTTTCTCCGGGTACTTCCAGGTTCCAATAGCTCCCAACGACCAGGAGAAAACAACTTTCACCTGCCCTTACGGAACGTTTGCTTACAAACGTATGCCGTTCGGACTTTGTAACGCTCCGGCCACATTCCAGAGGTGTATGGTGGCCATTTTCCATGATATGATCGAGGACTCCATGGAGGTGTTCATGGACGATTTTTCCGTATTTGGGAGTTCCTTCGATCATTGTTTATCAAATCTCGAGAGGATGATGTCCCGCTGCGTTGACACCAACCTAGTCCTTAACTGGGAGAAATGTCATTTCATGGTTCGCGAGGGCATTGTTCTAGGTCATCGAATCTCAAGTGCGGGGATAGAGGTTGACCGGGCAAAGGTCGAGACCATTTCTAATCTTCCCCCGCCTACTTCTGTGAGATCAATTCGTAGCATTCTAGGTCATGCCGGGTTCTACCGCCGGTTCATCAAAGATTTTTCTAAAATCGCGAGACCCATGACCAAACTTTTGGAGAAGGATGCTCCATTTATTTTTTCTGAGCAGTGTATCGAGGCGTTTGATATTCTAAAAGACAAACTAGTTAACGCTTCGATCATGGTTGCTCCCGACTGGTCGTTACCATTCGAGTTGATGTGTGACGCGAGCGACTTCGCAGTCGGAGCGGTTCTTGGACAACGAAAGGATAAACATTTCCATCCGATCTATTATGCGAGCCGGACCTTAAATGGCGCACAGGAAAGCTATACCACCACCGAAAAAGAGCTTTTAGCGGTGGTGTTCGCTTTCGACAAATTTAGGTCCTATCTAGTTTTGTCCAAAACGATTGTTTATACGGATCATGCCGATATTAGATATCTTTTCAGCAAGCAGGATGCTAAGCCTCGTCTTATCCAATGGATCCTGTTGCTTCAAAAGTTCGATATAGCGAACCGTGATAAAAAGGGGGCCGAGAATGTGGCGGCTGATCATCTTTCACGACTAGAGGGAGTTGATTCAGGGGATTCAGGAGTTAGGATCGACGATCGTTTTCCAACGGAGAGTCTGTTGTTCGTTACTGCACAAGAGGAAGGTTTTCCATGGTTTGCTGATTTCGCGAATTATCTCGCTGACGGATACCTCCCAAAGATGCCTTACCAGCAAAAGAAGAAATTCTTTGCTGATATCAAATTTTACCTTTGGGACGATCCATATCTTTTCCGCATTGGTGCTGATCAGCTTATTAGAAGGTGTGTGGATGTCAAGGAAGGATGGAAAATTTTGAGCCAATGTCATATGGGACCGACTGGAGGTCACCACGGTGTGAATTCTACGGCAAAGAAAGTCTTTGATTCTGGTTTTTACTGGCCTTCTATCTTTAAGGATGCTCATCTGTTCGTTAAGAGTTGTGATCGTTGCCAGCGTGTCGGCAACATTTCTTCGCGAAACGAAATGCCCCAGAATGCCATTCAAGTTTGTGAGGTTTTTGATATTTGGGGTATTGATTTCATAGGACCGTTTCCATCTTCACGTGGAAACAAATACATACTCGTGGCCGTCGATTACGTGTCTAAGTGGGTTGAGGCCAAAGTTCTATCCACCAATGATGCCCGAGTGGTAGTCCGTTTTCTGAAAAGTCTATTTGCTCGTTTTGGAGTCCCGAAAGCCTTGATCAGTGATCGAGGTACTCACTTTTGCAACTCGCAGATGGATAAGGCGTTGAAGCGTTATGGGGTCACCCATCAGCTTGCGACCGCCTACCACCCACAGACTAGTGGGCAAGTGGAAGTGAGTAATCGGGGAATCAAACGTATTCTCGAGAAAACGGTTGGTTCAAATTGTCGGGATTGGTCCGACAAATTAGATGACGCTCTGTGGGCCTTCCGTACAGCCTACAAGACTCCGACTGGTTCCACACCATTTCGGATGATTTATGGGAACGCCTGTTATCTTTCTGTTGAATTGGAACACCGCGCTTCATGGGCTCTTCAAAGGGTTAATCTTGATTTACCCTGCGCAGAGGGTAATCATTTCCATCAATTACATGAATTAGAGGAGCTCCGGGATCACGCATATGCACAATCATTTCGGTATAAGGAGCATACGAAGGAACTGCAAGACAGGAAATTGAAGGGTAATAAGCAGTTCAAGTGTGGGGATAAGGTTTTACTGTATAACTCACGGTTGAGGTTATTCCCGGGAAAGTTAAAATCCTGATGGTCGGGACCGTTCACGGTTACTGAGGTTTTCCCGTATGGCACGATTGAGATACAAGATCGAAGCGGGAAGTTTAAGGTGAACGACCATAAATTGAAGCACTACATAGGAGAGCCGATAACTGATCAGACAGTCGAGGTGTTCTACCTTGACTCATTCACCGAGGAATAGTCGTGATGGATGCATCACTCGGGAGACAGCCCGAGTTGTAGAGTTTGTATTATGATTCTCTTTATTATTTGTTTTTATTTTTTTTATTTTCATTTATATTTATAAAAACATAAAAATAAATAAATATTTAATAAAAATCAAAAAAAATTAAAAAAATTCAAAAACACAAAAATATGTTTATTTCTTATGTTTTTGTTTTCTGTTTGTACGCCGCTACATGCGAGCGAGTTTGAGTTGTTACAGGTATTATTATGCGCATGGTAGCTCTGATGGCGTTTTGGAACTTGTTTACCCGAGGTTGCGGCCGCGAATGAAATGCTATACGGTCATTCGTTTGAGTCATACACAGCTGATGAAGAATTTGCATCTAAACCAGGGGAGTAACCCGTTCTCTATTTTAATTTCTATTCATTAAAGTTTTTATTTTATTCTTTACGTTTTATTTTTATTTTATTTCTTTTCCTTGTTCTCATCGAGTACGATTTCGTTCTAAGTGTGGGGATGGGAATTTATTTTACCTAGTTGTAGAAAATATTTAAAAAAATAAAAATTTAAAATAAAAATAAAATAAAAAAATAAATAAAAAGTTTTCACTTGTATTTCGTTTTCGTACTTTGTTCAAGTTTGATAAAAAAAAATAAAAAAAATAAAATAAAAAATGTCCCTTGTTTTTAGTTTCTTTTGCATTAAAGTGGGAGATGATGATATTTATCAGAAATCGGTTTTTCAAACTACTAATAATATGAGATAAATAAAAGAAAACACACTTAACTTGGGATGTGTCGGTAGGCTCAGCCTTGAAAATGAAAGGGCTAATTTGATAAAACGGTTAAACGGAAATCTTTTGTGGGTAAAGCGTTTTGTCCGTGGAAAATAAACAATGAAAGGTCGGGCCATACTCAAGCCTCAAATTTTGGTATGAAAAAGTGGAAATATCATGAGTTTTAAAAATTTGAATACGTTATCATATGATGCTTGGGTAGGTTTAACGTTAGAGTATGCCGTGTAGCCTGTAAATCTTAAAATGCTAGTTTAGTGTTTTACACCTCATCGGCGTATGGTTTTATAACCTTAAATCCTGTATTGATGGGATGCTTCGGGTCCGGAGACCATGGGTCTGTATGCAATCTATTTAGCTGGGTATTCACAATTCCTAAGTGGGGTTGTGTATATTTAAAATAAAGCCAAAGAGCAAACCCTTATAAGTCTATAAACATGATCACAGAAAGTACGAAAGTACAAACACACTACAGACTTGATCATCCACGCTGTTAGTCATGTGGGGTCCCGTTGCTCGCGTCTCATTACCATTAAGAAACAGACCACAAGGGACACGCTACATGTAAGCCCTACAGATAAAATTTTGCATACTCACCTATGGTTATTGATTTTGGGTATTGCTTGATAACGGGGGTATGTCATGTTGTGGGGAGCACTAGCTATAAATTAATTGAACCTTAATCATATCTAATGGCTGCTTGGTAGACTTTGATGCTTAAGCTTAGGTGGATAAACAATACCCTTGATCGTCTTAACTATTCATAAATATTGAGCAACAAAGTTTTAATTCTGCTAACTTTGAGGTTTAAGTCAAATTGGGGTGGTCTGGTCTGGTAAAAGCAGAAAATAAGCGGGTCTTAATTGTGTAAACCACTAAGTAATATTATTGTCGGATCTTATTTGTCTCGGTAAAGATTAAGGCATGGGTTTAGGTGGACAACAATATCAATGATCGCGGTTTTTGCGTTTTTCTGAGCTTTAAAATATAACCTATATGTTTGATTTAACTTTGATTTTCCGATTCTGATCCAACTGCATTAGACTTTTTCAGGGACGAAAAAGGGTTAAGTGTGGGGATGTTTGATGTGTTGTAAAACACATTTACTTTCCGTATCATTTTTATCATATTTTAATTGCTTTTTAGTATAATTATTAAGTTTTATGGGTTGTTTATGCTTAATATTACAAAGATGATTGTTTTCTTGTAGGTTATGAAGTTTGGTGGAAAAAAGAGTTAAAATTAAAGAGTTTAGGGGCTTAATTGGTCAACTTTCAAACTTATAAGTCAAGGCCCGACCCAAGCCCACATCTTAAAAGCCTATTATAATATTATATTAAGTGAGTTTCCAGCCATTATTCCAGCCAAGAACCGAAATCAAAAGAAAAAACCCTAAAACCCTAGCCTATCCGATCGCAAGCACTGTAGCAGCGGCAGAAAAAGAAAAAAAAAGACGGCGGCTGAGGGTCTGTGACGGCTGGAGAAGAAGAAGGAGGCTCGGGGTGATCTTGTGCAATTACTAGGGACCTTATACATCATAGATCTCAGCCATACTTGATAGTAAAACACTCATAAACTTTACTTTTTGTTCAAGAACTCTAACTTTGTTGATTTGGTCTTTTGCTTTGAATTGTTTTGCAATTGATTGATAGTTTGACTTGTTATTGACTGTGGTTGGATCTTGAATGAGTTTTATCATGTTTATGATGATGTTTATGATGTTTTTCTTAAGTATGCATGGCTGTCCAAAATCAATGTTTGGCTAAACTTGCTTGTTCTACCTAGGATAGATGATTGTTGAGTAGTTTAGACTTGTTTAATGGATTGTTAATGTTCAAGACTTAAATTATTGATGTAAAGTTTAACTAAACCATAAGTTAGATTGTGTGTGATGGCTGTGTTTTATGTGATATTACTTATAATCCTCTTGCATTAGTTAATTGAATTAGTTTTGATTAATTGATTGCTTGTTAAACTCTTGACTTGGTGTTTCGGGTTTATTTGCGGGGTGTACAACCGTAGGGAAAAGTGGGTAATATAATCATCTAAAATCAGTTAAAATACACCTTCTTTGAGACCGAGAGGTGATAAGAAGTAATATTGTCTCGTTGCTTTTACTTGTTAGAATTAAGACCGCGCGAGAGCGGGTTTTTGTCTTGTCAAGTTTGAGTGTTTATGTGCGATTAGTTGGTTTAATTTGGGTTAAGTTAGATTGTTCCTCTATCCTTGGTGACATAGTATTTGTCTCCATTAGGATAGTGTGTCGATGAGACCGAGAGGAGAGTCGTCATTTGAACACGTTAATAATTGTTTTTCCGGTTTATTCTTTAAAATCAACTAAAATAAGTTAGAGTTTGTTAGAGAGACTGAGAGGTAATTTGACTTTCTTAAACAAGTTGTAGTTGTGTTATCTTTTATAACCGGTGTCGTGAATATTTTCAATCCGTTGTCTTGTTATTTCTATCAACATGATTCATTCCTAGGTAGACGTTTTTATATATTGAATTTAAACCAAAGTTTTCAAAGTTTTGTCAAAAGTTTTCATTCAGTTAAGTTAAGTAGTTAAATTAAATTCTAAAATAAATCAATTAAATATTTTGGTGAGTCTTGGTTAGAGTTTCGTAATTATAAACGTTTTCACGTGTCTTCGAGTTCGATATCCGGACTTTCCTCATCTGTGCTATACGCGACCGGTACACTTGCCGTTTGTGTGAACTAGGATAGATTGTTTGGTTTTTAAAGCTTAGTTGCGATTTGTGTTTTATATTTATATATATATTTTCGTACATCACACATACCCTCAAACTTACGGCCGCGAGAGAGAGAGAGAGAGAGAGTGAGATAGCGCGAGAACCGAGATCAAACGAGCAAAGGTCTTTGATTAATCTCGGTATTCAGACAAGAGACACGATTCAAGTTCATAACCAAGCTAGTCGTAGCCTAGAAACATCAAAGGTATGTTCTCTATGATTAAAGGCTACGTTTTTATGAACGTTTTGCCATGAGACTTGACCCTAGAGTAGATCGGGTCTAGATGTTTCATAATAATGCAAACTTGATGATTTAAAATGAACTTAATGGAATTATGACAACATACGGCTCATAGATGAACCCTAAATCTAGCCTATAACGTCTTAGCACTATAAAGGTTTACACTTTATGACAAAAATGTAAGCCGTGATGATAATGGGTGTAAAATGGGTATGAATGATAAAGAAAAATGGTTAAGATCATGATATGAACCTTAAAACAGTTAACTGAGCTAGGTAAAAGTGATAAAGATGGAAAGATGAGCTGAACACACCCGACCTGAGAGTTCTCGGTCTAAACTGAGGGTTCTCGGCCAAGACTGAGGGTTCTCGGTCACCCTATGGAGTCCTCGGCCATTAGTTTTCGGTCACTGAGTTCTCGGTCAAACACGGGAATTCGGACAAGATGGTTCTCGGTCTTGAGTTCTCGGCCATTTGGTTCACTGTTGACCTTGAGCCTAGACTCAGCTGGCCCAGACACCATTAGAAAGAAAGATGGGCCAGATTTAATTAAACCCATTTGAAACACGCTTGCCCACTAGTATAATAAAACAAGCCCAACATAGAAAATACATTGGTAACTAAATACCAACCTAGTTAATTATACAGTTAATTAACACACACACACACACACACACACACACACACACACATATAACAGTTAGCCGTGTACAATTAAAGAAGGGGATAACTATTAACGGTGAACGCAACAGGATCCAGGTTGAGTTTCTAGCCCGATTTCTGTGTTATGTTTTCGGGGCTGTGTGCACACTCGATATGTTTTTTAATACAATTATCCTAAGTGATAAGTCTATGTCTTATGTGATTATGTGAAGGTTAGGAATAATGGCTTGTCAATACGTGAACGATCTTCGGATATTGCATGTGCTGACAAGTTTTAATGCTATGTTTAATGAAGGTAAAGTATGTATGCTTATATATATGAATGTTACAAAGTTAATAAAAGAAGGTTAATGTATGGTTGTATGGTACGAAGTGGGAACCGGGCTTTAATAATACTCGACGAAAGAGGGCATCGAACCCCACTAATATTCGAGAACTAGGTAACCGAACCCTACTAATATTCGAGGAAAGAGGGAACCGGGCCCTAATAATACTCGAGGAAGGAGGGAACCGGGCCCTAATAATACCCGAGAAAAGAGGGAACCGGCCCCTAATAATACTCGAGGAAGTAGGGCGTAATTCTCTTTATAACGTAAGATATGAAAGTATGAAAGTATGAATGAAAGTATGAAAGAATGAATGAAAGTATGAAAGTATAAATGAAAGTATGTAAGTATGGATGAATTGTATGTGGTATGATTAACTAGAACTCACTCAGGGTAGCTGACTTTTAGTATGCACGCAGGTGAGTAGGATGAGGCAGCTCGCTTGAGGGGAACTCTTTGAATTGGATAAGAGGCTGGCATCGGAAGACCCAAGACGTTTATTAGTTATGTTTTAAAGACAGTATGTTTATTAAGACAAGTTATGGATTAATACGTATGTTTCATTAAAATTTTTTATATTCCGCGAATGTTTTTATTAACTCTGATTATTAGAACTATGTTAATGAGTAAATCCAACGTCCAAATGTGAGGCACCGGTAACGGGGCCTTACACTGAAGAAAGAGAAGTTTTACGTTAAGTTTTCCAAATGTGCGTTTTGGATACGAGAAGGGCAATTTCAAGGTCATGTGATTAATCCTGAAGGGAATACTGTGGACCCAGCTAAGATTGAGGCTCTTAGGGTTAGCTGGCTACTATAGGAGATTCATCAAAGGTTTCTCCAAGATAGACGCACCGTTGACCGCTATGACCTGAAAGTCGATAGTATTCAGTTGGGGTAAGTTTCAAGAAGAAGCTTTTGACGAATTAAAGAAAAGACTCACGCAAGCTCCAATCCTTGCTTTGCCCGATGGTGACGAGGATTTGGTTGTTTGTACCGATGCTTCGCATCGTGGGTTAGGTTGCGTGTTGATGCAACGAGGAAAAGTGATAGCTTATGCGTCTAGACAGTTGAAATTCCATTAGAGTACTTATCCGACGTATGATTTGGATCTAGCAGCAGTAGTGCATGCTCTCAAGATATGGAGACATTATTTATATGGTACAAAGTGTACCATTTACACCGATCATAAGAGTTCAAAGTACTTCTTCGAGAAGAAAGAGCTGAACATGAGGCAGAGAAGATGGTTAGAGTTGATAAAGGATTACGACTGTGACATTAAGTACTATCCTGGTAAGGTTAATGTGGTCGCCGACGCGCTAACACGTAAGAATTAGGAAGTCCTTGCAACAGTTAAGTCATACAAATTGATTATGAATTCAAGTCTCTTTGAAGAAATCATCAAAGTGCAGTCAGAGGTGCTGTTAGACGAGGGGCTAGTAAAGGAAGAAAGGATTTTCGGTCAGCAAGACGAGTTGATAGAAAACACGCATGGTGTTAAGACTAGGTTTGACCGTATGTGGATTCCACGCCATGGAGATCTCAGGGGTCGAATCTTATATGAAGCTCATAAGTCAAGGTATTCGATTCATCCAGGAACTACGAAGATGTACCAAGATTTGAAAAGAAACTACTGGTGGCCAAGAATGAAGAATGATGTGGTAGATTATGTTAGTAAATGCTTAACTTGTATACAAGTCAAGGCAGAGCATTAGAAGCCTTATGGAAAGATGCAACATTTGGAGATACCAGAATGGAAATGGGAACACATCACCATGGATTTCATAACTAAGCTACCTCGCACAGCTAAGCATCATGATACCATTTGGGTGATTGTGGACCGTTTGACCAAGAGTGCTCACTTTCTGCCTATACGAGAGGATATCTCGTCAGAAACGTTAGCAAGCTTGTTCAACAAAGAGGTTGTATCTAAACATGGAGTACCGTTATCAATCGTGTCCGATAGAGATACTCGGTTTACTTCGAGGTTTTGGAAGAAGTTCCATGAAGCTATGGGAACAAGATTGAACATCAGTATGGCGTATCAATCTCAAACAGATGGACAATCTGAAAGGACGATCCAAACCCTTGAGGATATGCTACATGCTTGTGTTTTAGACTTTGGAGGAAGCTCGGATGATCATCTGCATCTGGCAGAGTTCTCCTATAACAACAACTATCATTCATGTATTGGTATGCCACCGTTCGAGATGGTTTATGGTAGACGATGTAGAACCCCGGTGTGTTAGGGAGAGATTAGTCAAAAAGAGATGGGAAGTTTAGAGGTTGTGCAAGAAACTTCTTCAAAGTTCAATCAGATCAAGGCAAGAATGAAAACTGCTCAAAACAGACAGAAGTCGTATGCTGATAAGCGGCGACGACTGATTGAGTTTAACGTTGGTGATAATGTGATTCTCAAGGTCTCGCCTTGGAAGGGAATTATCCATTTTAGAAAGAGAGGGAAGTTGAGTCTGAGGTAGATTGGACCGTTTAAGATTATGGATCGTGTGGGTGAAGTAGCTTATAAGTTAGATTTACCCGAAGAGTTAGAAGGAATTCATTCTACTTTTCATGTTTCTCATATGAGAAAATGTCTAGCCGATGACACGTCTCATGTGCCATAATGGCCATTGAGGTTGATGAATAGTTGAACTACATTGAGCAACCAATCGAGATAGTTGATCACAAGGAAAAGCAACTCCGACACAAGGTTATATCGTTACTAAAGGTGATATGGAAGCACCGTAAAGGATTAGATGCTACTTGGGAAGTTGAAGAAGAGATGCACAAGTTTTATCCAGATTTGTTTAAGTAATAGTTAGGTTTCGGGGACGAAACCTCTTTAAGGAGGGAAGACTTGTAACATCACGTTTTTCTAGTTTCAGTTAATAAATGAAAATATGAGTTATTATGAGTCGGGCTAGTGTTGGGTTAAATGGATAGGGGTTATGGACTTGGGTTATGAGGGAAAGAGGAAAAGACCATGGGCTTAAGTCCATGATCCATAATTATATAAGCATTAATTACCCATTTAATCATTCATTTCACACATATTCCATGCACCACCAAAACACACACTTAAGCTCTCTCTCTAATTTCTCTCCTTTCTCTACCCTAAAAGAGATAGAAAACTGATCCCGATTCAAGGTAATGATAGTATGATGTTGTATGAGCTTAAACCTGTTAGATTTAGTCACGAAACGACGAGCCGACATCGTTAAACCGCTAAAGTCACGAGATCCGAGTGGAATCGAGTATAAACCGAACCTAAGATGAGTTTAGGGGTCACCCTAGCTCAGATCTGGATCGAACGGAACGAAAAACGGTGGAAAACGAGTCAGATCTCGTTTTTCCGGTGAAGCCACGGTTTTCCGGCGACGGCGCCGGAAAGGCGGCGGGTACGAGGTAGGTTACGTCAGAGAATGTTTCTGACATTCTCTCACCTAACTCTAATTCGTTAGCAGAGGTCTAACGAACCAGCTTGATTCCTGAACTGATTTGTTAAGGAAAGACTGACGAACTAGCCCCAGTTCGTTAAGTTCAATTCGTATGATGACCAGTTCGTTATAAGGTCTAATTCGTTATGAGGACTGGTTCTTTATAAGGGTTCAATTTGCTAAGAAGTTCAATTCGTTAACCAGACCAAAAGAATAAGGTCTAGTTCGTTATAAGTCCAATTCGTTATAAGGACCAATTCGCTATAAAGGCCAATTCGTTATGGAAGACAGAAGTAACGAATGAACCCCAATTCCTTAAAGAGCATAATAACGAACTAGACTTTGAAATATTTACAGAATGGTCCTAGGACTTAGAAAAGAATGAGTTAATTACAAAGTAGCCCTCGAACTTTTGAGTTAGCAAATTAAATAATAACTTAAAATCCTAATGGAAAAAGTGTTAAGACAGTTAATGAAAATAAAATTTTTCCAAGCTGACCTGGGCTTAACCCCAGCCAGGGGCTCTACCCCTTGGACCCCGCTAGGGGATGCCGCCCCTAGAACCCCGCTGCCAGGGGTGCTGCCCCCGGACCCCTGTTCATGGAGGGTTATAATTAAACTAGAATGCGATATGGGTAGCGATAGATAATTGATACGTGAAATTGTTATATAGTTAGTCGTGCACAGCTAAAAGAAGGGAATAACTATTAACGGTGAACGTAACCACGTTCGGGTGAGTTTATAGCCCCACTTCCTTGTTATGTTTTTGGGGCTGTGTGCATACTCGATGTGATAGTTAATACACATACCTTAAGTGGTAAGTGTATGCTTGGTATGATTTATATATGATGATTGCTTGACGGTGCATGAACGATCTTCGGATATTGCACGTACCGTCAGATGGTAATTAAAGATATGATTGATATGATTGATGTATATGATGTATGAATGTAGTATGAATGTTATGTATGATATGTATGTTAGCTATGTAATGAGATAGTATGTGAACGATCTTCGGATATTGCACGTATTATTAAGGAAGGTATGTAAAGACACATATGTTACAGTTGTACGAAACAAAGGGACCAGATCCTAACAATATATGTGAGGATAGGGACCATACTTTAATAATATCTATGAGGATAGGGACCAGAACCTAATAATATCTGTGAGGATAGGGACCAGACCCTAATAATATATGTAAGCATAGGACCAGACCCTACTAATATCTGTGATGTTGGGGACCAGACCCTTATAATATCTGTGAGGTTATAGAGCGGAAGGCTCTTTAAATAGAATGGATAGATATGCATGTAATAGTAAAGTATACACCCCTTTGGGTATGTGTGCAAGAATGTGAACCGATTGTAAGTCGTATGATTAACTAGAACTCACTCAGCGTAGCTGACTTTTAGTATGCACGTAGGTGAGTAGGATGAGACAGCTGGCTTAATGGGAGACACATGGCAGATGAATAAAGAAGCTGGCTGAAGATTTATTTGTTAATGTTTGAACTGAAGGACATGTTTCAAATTATGATTTAAGACAAGTTATGATTTATTGTGTAATATTTATGAAAGTTTTATATTCCGCGTAAAGTTTTAATTAACTCTGATATTTAGAACTGTGTTTATGAGTAAATCCAACGTCCAAAGTAGGGCACCGGTAACGGGGTCTTACACATGAAGGATGCAGTTTTAAGGGGAGGTACCTATTTTGTTTCCAAAGCCACTGAATATAAGTCAAAGTTGTGGCATAGGAAATTGTGTCATGTGAATCTGAAGAACATGAATAGACTTGTGAAGGGTAAGCATGTGATTGGCTTACCTACAAGAGAGTTCAAATTGGATGATAATTGTATCTCATGCCAAAAGGGCAAGCAGCAAAAGTCTTCTTATAAGACATAACTCATCAACTCACGTGGATCTTTTTGGTCCTGTAACTGTCCCAAGCATAGGAAAGAAAAGATATTGTCTTGTGATCATTGATGATTTCTCAAAAAATACTTGGGTTTATTTCCAGAGTACAAAAGATGAGGTTGCAGAGTTGATTAAAGGGTGTGTAACCAGAATTGAGAATCAACTGGATGCAAGGGTAAAGAAAATGAGAAGTGATAATGGCACAGAGTTCAAAAATGGGGTAATGGAAGAATTTTGTACTGCAAAAGGAATTCTACAACAATTCTCTACTCCTAGAACTCCTGAACAAAATGGTGTAGCTGAAAGAAGAAACAGAACACTTATAGAAGCTGCAAAGAACCATGTTGGCTGATGCTTTAATACCTGTTACTTTTTGGGCAGAGGCAATCAACACAGCCTGTTATGTTTAGAATAGGGTGCTTCTGAACAAAAGTCAAGACAAAACTCCCTATGAGATTTGTTTAAAAGAAAACCCTACATCAAGTTTCTCAAACTATTTGGATGCAAATGTTCATTGCTGAACACCAAGGCTTATCTCAACAAGTTTCAAGCAAATTTCTTGGACTGCTTCTTTGTTGGTTACTCTACACACTGAAAAGCCTACAGAGTATATGTGAAATATCATTTGAGTGCGATAGAATCATCTGATATTGTGCTCAATGAAAATCAAGTCAATACAATTGATGGTGCAGCATGGCTGTTTGATCTTGAAAAGCCAATCAAGTCCTTCAAGATTTATCCTGAGGATTTTAATGAAGCTATGTATATGACAAGTGTGATTACTGATGAACCCTCAAAGAAACTTGATTTGGAAAAGCTGTGGACAAAGGTTGCTAAAAAGGGTCATGAATATAATTTCATTAAGCATCCTTCTTCTGTTGAAAATGAACAAGCTCCAGATCAAGTTCAAGATCAGAATATTGAACAAGAATATCAGGATAATGATGTGATGAATGAGGCAGATCCTGATAACACAGAAGAAGCAAGAAGAAATGCAAGATATGAGGATTTGTTTCAAAGAATGAATGTTGGAAACAATGGTACCTCAACCTCTCAGATGAACAATGAAGAAGCACCAGTGTTTCATGATACAACAACTGATTTAATCATTGATGAACCTGATCTTAGTGACACAAATCTTGATTCTGAAGTATCTATTAATGTAGTAGTTGATGTAGATGTCGTGCTCTAATCAAACACAAGTATTTATAAAACTTAAATACCTATAACTAGTATGGGTAAGTAAAGTCGTCTCCACAGGGAATCAGTGGAAAGTGCAAGTAAAGTTCATAATTATTAATTATTATATTAAGCGGACAGTCGATGTCAAGCAGTTTATAAAGATGATTATAAGAACACACGGTTACTTGAAAAAGTTTGTAAACAATTATGAGAAAACGATTCACTTCAGGTTCAGGTGATGTGATGACCGACTAATCACAGATTCAAATAGATTAATTGCGTAGTAATTACAAAACCTAACAGTTGGGTTGTGATGACAAACGATACCCTAACCGAATTATTGACACAACTGAACCCCGGTTTACCCAATTACCAGTTTAAAATATAAAAATCAGTTATAAGCAATGACTAACGATTATTGGTTCAATGACATAAGAGCTAACCCTACATGTGATGAACACAACCAGAAAAGTGATGCAAAGTTTGATAATCAAAATCATAAACTGTTTAAACAATCAATTCACAATGTAAAACAAGATTAAAAACATTCAATCAAGTTCATAAGCATTCAAAACATAGAATCTGATCAAAGTTAGTTTACACAAAACCCTAGCCTAAAGTGAATACAGTGCTTTAGCCTAACATCGGCATCACGAAGGATTCGCTTATCTGATGAGAGGAAGAAAACATGCGATGAACGGACGAACCGGAGGCTTCGGGATGGTGGAAAATCGTCCTAGGGCTTGTACTTGGTTGAAGGAATGAAGGTTATCTCGAATGGGGGCTGAAAAACTGATTATATCAAAGTTAGGTTAATTTTCCCCGTCAGAAGGATGTTAGCGCGACGCTAACATCCCAGGGGTGAGACGTTAGCGCCGCGCTAAAGACTAATAATTATGATGATTTAGAGATACGCTGACATCACCATCAGGACCCCTTAGCGCGGCGCTAAGGGTGTCTGACAGAATTTTCTTTATTTTCTTCATTTATTTTGCATAGGAAAGCGTGCCAATCATCATGAGTTTTCTATATCTTCATTCCAAGCCCGTAATTCATTCCGATAAGCGTCCTTAACGTCAAGTATCCTGAAACACATAAACATGTTTGAAGTACCAAAGTTCACATAATATTTAAACTAAAAGTAATCAAATAATATAATAATATACACGACTTTTGCCCGACCATCACATCCCCACACTTATCTTTTGCTTGCCCTCAAGTAAACTCTCATTCAACACATACACCTCGATCGATGATTCATAAATTACCACGATTAATACTAGAAAGGTATAAGGTCATACCCAACTCCCAAGAACTGACACTGTCAAGGTTTATAACCCACCAAATAATTTAACGTTACAATTTAAAACTATGGAACCGCCCAAACATGTGTACTTTGTTTCCGGTTAAGGCACACATGGTCATACCCCTCATAATATAATATCTCTCCTCTCGGTTTAATATCTGGACCAGCAAAAAATGTGCTAGTATCTCTCTGACCTCTATACCAAGTATGAACACAATGTAATAAGCTTGGAAGCAAGTCATATCTCCACCCATTACCCACCGGTTGCATAGAGAGTAGAACTAAGGGTTTTGCTGTGGCTTAGGTTAGGGTGTGGAAGCGGATTTATTTAGTAGCTTATGGTGGATGAAACCCAATTTATTCAAACAAACAAACAACTCACTCAGTATTATTTACAAACGACGCTAACTCAAACATCGACTCTTTTTGAGTTTTTCTTTGATTTTCCAACTTTTTTTTTCTTTCTTTCTTTTTTCTCTCTCTATTTTGTTTAAACAAATACTAACATCAATTTATACAAAACAACTGAATCGAGACATACGTACATTGGGTACTATGATCGACAAACAACTTATATACGAATCTTGACATACCGAATTTCATCCACAGGGTTAAAAATAATAAAGGCCAAGGCAAACACGGCTTGTAATGTGGGTTAAACAAACGAAAGGGAAAAGACACAAACTTGGCTCCTAGGGGATAATGTAGGGTTAGGATTATTTATTTATTTATTTTTTCATGTAAAGGCTATTATATGTGGGTTTCTACAGTCCTATTTCTCCATACAGGAAGTGGTATTAAGATCTCAAAATGCAAGAGACAACCAAGGTCTAGATATCATGGACATACTGGTTACTCTCTATAATGGCACTCGTATGACATGTGTATATACTATGTATTATATGTGTATTATATATATGTGGTCAACTCACACACGTACCGGAGGAATAAGGTTGCCGATATAAACATGTGTACCTGTCCCCATGACTCGTTATCCCTATCTAAACGGTCCATTTTATTTTTCTTTTTGAAAAACATTTGCATGGGAAGACTTTCGAGAAGCTTAAAAACTTACCATGACCAAAGACCTCTACTTGGCATTAATAATAGCAATACATTATTTACAATTCCGGCTTTTGCGCACAATCAAGGCACTCTAAGGCAAAAATTTTAATTTTCCCCCATCCCCACACTTGAGGTTGACATTGTCCTCAATGTTTAAAATTTAGCATTTAAAAGAACATTAACAAGGACGGGGTTAAAATTGACTGATTATAAATTTTAAAACTGGGCTTAATGTGATGGTCCTAAAAATTATACAACTATACAATTACACCTTTAATAATAAAACTAATAAAACAAAAAGAATTATGAAAACAAAATCACCCGATAAGAAAAATAAGCCACTAAAATATACTCTTGGTTGTGCTCAACAAACCCGGCTCTTCAATTCACTCAACAGTATCTGCAAACTCTCACATGTGTAGAAGCACACTTCTCACAACCATTATGATAGCTCTTTTAAACCGTTTGCAAAACCGTGAATTTTAGTTACCAAGCCAAGTTATATAAATTTCATAATTTAATTTGTTAAACTAGTAAAATTGTTAAAAGACCTAACTCACTTTCGTAGGAATCCCAATTGCATTTAGCGTATGCAACAAGCCCTTTGAACCCCCTGGTAGCCCGGGTGGACGAGTGAGGTCTCGTGAGGGTTTATAGTGAACAACACCCACAAAGTTCAAATACAACAAAAATATACACATACGTGACAAGGCCAGGTTGCCTCACGATCAACGCTAAGTTTTTGTTAAGGTCTTTAGCCCGACCGTTACATGGTATGATGTTTACGGTGGTCTGAGCGGACACTTCCCTACCGAATTCCCTGTAAAAGCTCGGTAGTTGACACACCTTGACTTCACTTCTTCCTTCATGTTCAAGATGTCTGATAAACAATTACGGGTCGGTGTGAAAGAATATTTACCTTCAGAATTTCTAACATATGCTCGGTAGTGAACACGTCGAGCCCACACACTCTTTCTTATCTTCGAAACATCAAATATTGATCGGGGCCGAACCAAACATTTTTCTACCGAGTTTCCCGTGTATGCTCGGTAGTTGAGGTGTTGTGTCCATATTTTTATTCGTGTGGTTGACACGTTAGTAGAATCAGTATGGGCCCATTTCTTACGATTTTGCCCAATATCCTTTAACTCCACTTTCCTCTTCTTGAAATGTACTTTGTCTTCAACTCGATCCACACATTCAACCATATAATCCAAAAAGTCTAGACATCTCCCTCAACATCCTCATCAGCAACCACAACTGATGCAGTCATTGGCTTTTCAGTAACTAGAGGAATTCGTGAGGAATTATTCTCCACAGCCACCTCCTCAAATTAATTCTCTGAAAGATCAATAGCCTCATTTATTACTTCATCATTCACCATGACACAACTAGAAAACTGCTCCTGATCTCGTTTAATTTGGGACAAATCTTCAAATAGTTGACTCATCAGTGCATCTTGGGCAGCAATAGACGTTTCTTGAAGCTCCAACCTCTTATTAATTTGCTTCAATAACTCCATCACATCCTTAATAGACTCCTCTTTGTTACCCGAGGAATCATTTTGATCTTGCTGATAATTCCTTTGATAGGTACAACCATGATTATAATATTGAGGGTCTTCTTTGTATATCGGTTGGGGGTACTCATCATAATAGTAGTCTTCCTCCTCTCGGTAACTTACAAAAGTTGGTTTTTCAGGTTCATCACTATCATATTCACTTGAACATAGTTGTGTTGATAATCTAGTGGAGGTGGTGAATTATTCTGGTACTGCCGGTTACAACCCTGCTGGTTGAGGTTCCTTTGGTTATAATTATCTGGATTGTAGAAGCCTTGAGATTTTGTTGAAGGTGGTTCATGATATGAATTTGGATGGTATGAGTCATCATCCTCCACGACCTTATATCCTTCATGTGGGTCATAGACCCGACTCCCTGTCATTGTGAGTTACCTACACACATGAAACACTAGAATACTCCGCGTAAAATCAAAGAAATAAAAATAACAGAAAAAAACTAAACTAAATCAAAAAAGGAACAAAAACTAAAACTAGCACTTTGAGCGTTGATTCCCCGGCAACGGCGCCATTTTGATGTAGATGTCGTGCTCAAATCAAAAACAAGTATTTATGATGCTTAAATACCTATAACTAGTACGGGTAAGTAAGGTCTTCTACACAAGAAATCAGTGGAAAGTGCAAGTAAAGTTCATTACTATTAGTTATTATATTAAGTGGACAGCCGATGTCAAGCAGTTTATAAAGATGATTATAAGAACACAGGGTTACTTGAAAAAGTTAGTAAACAATTATGAGAAAATGATTCACTTCACGTTCAGGTGATGTGATGACCGACTAATCACAGATTCATATAGATTAATTATACTGTAGTTACAAAACCTAACAGTTGGGTTGTGATGACAAACGATACCATAACCGAATTATTGACACAACTGAACCCCGGTTTACCCAATTACCAGTTTAAAATATAAAAATCAGTTATAAGCAATGACTAACGATTATTGGTTCAATGACATAAGAGCTAACCCTACATGTGATGAACACAACCAGAAAAGTGATGCAAAGTTTGATAATCAAAATCACAAACTGTTTAAACAATCAATTCACAATGTAAAACAAGATTAAAAACATTCAATCAAGTTCATAAGCATTCAAAATATAGAATCTGATCAAAGTTAGTTTACACAAAACCCTAGCCTAAAGTGAATACAGTGGTTTAGCCTGACATCGGCATCACGAAGGATTCGCTTATCTGATGAGAGGATGAAAGCATGTGATGAACGGACGAACCGGAGGCTTCGGGATGGTGGAAAATCATCCTAGGGCTTGTACTTGGTTGAAGGAATGGGGGTTATCTCGAATGGGGGCTGAAAAACTGATTATAAAAAAGTTAGGGTAATTTTTCCCGTCAAGAGGATGTTAGCGCTGCGTAACATCCCAGGGGTGAGACTTTAGCGCCGCGCTAAAGACTCAAAATTCTGATGATCTTAGAGATACGCTGACATCACCATCAGGACCCCTTAGCACCGTGCTAAGGGTGTCTGACAGAATTTTCTTTATTTTCTTCCTTATTTTGCATAGGAAAGCGTGCCAATCATCATGAGTTTTCTATATCTTCGTTCCAAGCCCGTAATTCATCCCGATAAGCGTCCTTAACGTCAAGTATCCTGAAACACATAAACACGCTTGAAGTACTAAAGTTCACATAATATTTATACTAAAAGTAAACAAATAATATAATAATATACACGACGTTTGCCCGACCATCGGTAGTTCAATCCTCTTATGTTGAAAAGAATCACCCTCCTGAAAAGATCATTGGAAACATTTATGAAAGAGTAACTAGAAGTGCATCTGAATCTGCAAACATCTGTTGGTACTCCTGCTCTCTATCCCAAATAGAACCCAAGAACATTGTTTAAGCATTGAAGGATAACAGTTGGGTGGAAGCAATGCAAGAGGAATTGGTTCAATTTAGAGATCTACAGGTGTGGGAACTTGTAGACAAACCAAGAAGCAGATATGCAATTGGTACCAAATGGGTTTTCAGATATAAAAGGGATGAAAGAGGTATTGTGATTAAGAACAAAGCTAGACTTGTTGCACTTGGATGCCTACAAGAAGAAGGGATTGATTTTGAGGAAGTCTTTGCACCAGTTGCAAGACTTGAAGCTATAAGAATTTATTAGCTTATGATGCCTCAAAGAACATAAAGGTATTCCAACTTGATGTCAAATCTACATTCCTAAATGGAAAGATAAAAGAGGAGGTGTATGTTACTCAACTACCAGGATCTGAGGATCCTGATTATCCTAACAGGGTGTATAAGTTAAACAAAGCCTTGTATGGACTACATCAAGCTCCAAGAGCTTGGTATGATGAGTTGTCAAATCTATACTTGACCATGGCTTCCAAAGGGGAGCCATTGACAAGACCCTATTTTACAAAAAGAAAGGAAGTGATTTGTTGTTGCTGCAAGTTTATGTTGATGATATTAATTTTGGGTAAACCAATGAACTGATGTGCATGGAGTTTGAAGAGGTGATGAAATCCAAGTATAGTATGAGCCCAATGAGAGAAATGAACTTCTTTCTTGGATTGCAAGTTCAACAGAAGACTGATGAGATTTTCATTTACCAGTCTAAGTATGTGCAGGACATACTAGACAAATTCAAGTGTAATGACCTGAAAACTGCTTCAACTCCTATGGATACAAAAGAAAATATGGTAGCAGATGAAAAGGGGGAGCTAGTGGATGAACAAGAATACAGAGCAAAGATTGGATCTCTGATGTATCTGACTGCTTCAAGGCCAGATATCATGTTTGCTGTGTGTGTTTGTGCAAGATTCCAGTCAAGTCCTAAGGTTTCCCATATGAATGCAGTAAAGAGAATCTTTAGATATTTGAAGGGAAGACTAGATCTGGGAATTTGGTATCCAAAGAACCAGTCTTTTGATCTGACTGCCTACATAGATAGTGACTATGATGGGTGCAATATGAGTAGGAAGTCTACCTCTAGAGGTTGTCAATTTTTGGGTGACATATTGGTGTCCTGGCAATGCAAGAAACAGACTACAGTTTCAATCTCAACTGCTGAAGCTGAGTATATTGTTGTATCTGCCTGCTGTGCACAAGTCCTCTGGATTTAAAATCAAATGCTGGATTATGGTTTGAATTTCTTAAACACCCCTGTTTACATTGATAACACTACTGCATCTTTTATTGTTAAGAATCCTGTGCAACATTCTAAGACTAAGCACATTGAAATCAGACATCATTTTATAAGGGATTGTAGTGAAAAAGGTTTAATTAAGGTAAAAAGAGTTGACACAAGTGATATTTTGGCTAACCTATTCACAAAACCACTTGATAGAACCAGGTTCAACTTTCTTTAAAAGCCCTGGGCATGATCAACTCAAATGAAGTCTGATTAATGATGTGTCCTTGTTGTGCAAACTGACTATCTTTTCAAAGTCTTGATGAATGTTTGTTTGATTTTTGTGTGCCTCTATGTACTAATTGACTATTTGGTAGAGGATCTACAGATTGTTATGTTCGAATGAGATTTTGTTTACTGTTCACTGCAAAGTGCTTAAATGATTAACTGTTAACCCTAGGTATGTTTGATGCTTTGGATAATGATCATTGAATGTGTATGATATCTAGATGAGTACTTAATTTGATTTGATAATATGTGCTTGTCTGAAATCCTGATTATGTGTTTTTTTTTTATCAAATGTGATAATGTTAGGATCTATTAGACTATGCATTTTGTGAAGTCTGCTTGTTTTAATGATGCCATTGATGATTTAATATGTTACACTTGTGATTGTGTCAAAATGTGTTTTTGTTTCAAAAGATATGCTCAAATTGAAGAATTTTAAGGAGCTTTTGTTCAAAAAAATTTTGATACAACAGAGCAAGTTGTTTAATGGTGTTGAGACATGATAATACTATTCAGTTCAAGGCTTTATAGAAGCTTAAAAGGAAATTTTCAATGAAAATACTCAAACAGTTACTTTTGCTTAAAATCATGTCATTTGCTCAAGTTGGAAGGGCATATACTTGTATATGTTTGGTCCTATCATCTGTTTTCAGATTGAAAGGATAGCCATTAACCTGAAGACTGAAAGCATTTGGGGCAATTGTAATTTGCTTTCTATTTCTTCACTTAAAATTATGTCAATAACTCTGATTTGAAAGGACATGTATTTACATATATGTTTGGTCCTGTTAACCACTTATGGACAAACAGGATAGCCATTTACCTGTCAATTAAGAGATACTGGGGTGACTGAGTATAAAACTTTATTTAATTGGGAAATGATAGTACATTGACTAATTAGCCAATCATATGGATTTAATAAGCTAAAAATAAACTTAGTACAGTCACTGAAATGCATGGTTGCTTTCCCATGATGTGTAAAATCTAAGGTGATATAAACATAAAGAATTTGCTAAACTTAATGTGGAGTTACATTGTTGTCTATGCATGTTCCAAGATAAATCTTTCCAAATGATAGGCAGAAAAGTGATTATCTAGTCATACACGAGCCTGTTGGTATTTGGTCACCAAAATGAATTATCTTATCAAAGAATGACAAAGAACAAATGTGAAAAAATGTGTTCACAAATTTTTTTATAAAGAAAATGCAAACATGAGGGTTAATTCTAGAACTACAGGGGTGGAGGCAATCATATAAGTCATTTTTACATTCCGAATGAAAGGCCTGTAAGTCCGACTTGCATGTCCTATAAGTCCAACGTTCAACCTCACATATGTTTGCTAAACTTGAAAAGGAATGTCTAAATTTTAAAACTGTTCTGTCATTAAAGGTTTTTAACCAAATCCAAGGGGTCAAAGTCAATTCGGGGTGATCTGGAGAAAGCCAAATAATCCTTGAGAATAGATATGGAGCATCAAAAAACAATATGTGTTATCCATTTAACTTTATGCATATTAATTGAGCATTAATCATATCACCAAAGAGATGAAATTCATGCTAAGTCTAGACCTGCTGTTAACATGTCTATACTATCATAATAATGTCGAGAATGAAGTATTGAGAAGATACTTAGTCAATATGGTCCCATACTTGAGATCCTTTCAGCAAAAGTAAGAAATCGTTTTGTAAGGATATATGACTGAAATTTGATCTCTTAATGCACCATTTGCTCTTAAACAATGATTTTTAAGGACAAATATGTTTGATATTTGGTTTAAGTCAAAAAGTGTTGCATTTTACCTTCAAAAGGTTTGAATATGTATTTTCGGGTAAGGTTTGATGCTTTTTAATCTTTCCGAGCATACTTAGATATTTTTGTCTAAGTTTATCAATTTCGGGCATTCTTTGTTTTACATTATTTCGGGTAGACTTGACTGTTTTAGTTGAAGTTTAAACATCTCGAGCATATTTGAAATTTGAATACGCTAATTCTAGCATGCTTTTATATAGTTGGTATCGTCTAGCACACTTTATTGTTTTGTTTAGAAGCACACATTGTTTCCTAGCAAGCTATTTGATATGTTACTGTACACTAGCAAGCATTGTTGATTTCCAAACTTCTAGCAAACTTAACTGTTTTATAGGTTGTTTTAGTCATACGAGCATGTTTTGTGATTAAATATGTTACTTCCAGCAAGCTTTATATGATTTCAGACTTTATAGCATACTTAGGTGTTTATTTCACTGTTTGAACTCATTCTAGCAATCTATGTGTTATTTGTGAATATGATTCTTTGAAATTACAAGTGTTTTCGGGCAAACCTTGTTTCCCGGGCACACTTTATGTTACGAGTACACTTTGAAATATTCAACTAGTTCATTTAACATACTTGGTAATTTCAAGTCTTTGTTTTTCAAGTACACTTTGTGTAGAACTCATTTCTAGCACATTTTGTATTCTAAAAATTGTCCAAGCATACTTTGCTTCAAAGTATACTTGACTGAATATTTGTGAACTTTTTGTCATAGTTGGGTAAGGTTTGTGATAGGTTGAATTATTCGAGCAAGGTTTGTAATCAGAAATATGCTTGAGATATTTATTTGGGTATCTTAATTGATTCCTAGCAAGGTTGCCTGCTTGATATTTTATACTTGATTATTTGCCTAGTGATTTAGTTCTCGTGCAATCTTGTATTTCGAGTAAGCTTCCTTCATTTTACTTAGCTTTATTTCTAACATCACTGTTCAAAATTCTGGAATGAGCAAGCTTTGAGAAAGTTAAAGGTTCCTAGCAAGCCTTGATTAACAAACAAATTAATTTTTACGAGTAAGGTTTGACTAATGAACTTTATCGAGTAAGCTTTTTTATGTGAATATTTGAAAATGGTTAGTAGTACTGTGTGACAGCTATTAACTCACTACACGACAAAATGCATTTAAAACCCACTTTCAAAAGGTATATAAGATGGAGTTAGAGAAAATATTTCCCACTTTCTCTCTCACCTTCCACTCTATTGCTCCAAGTTTCAGAAACTCAACCGACTTATCACAATAATCTTATTTCCCTAACCCTAATTTACCAACCCACATTTTCCGACTCGGTAAGCTTCAATTAAGTGTTTTCCGACAATGATTAAGTGATAATGGGCTTTGATTATTTCAGTTTATTGTGTAGGTTATAAATTTGTCGAAGATCAGGTTCTTAATGAAATTTCTTCTTATCTTCTTTAATTAATAACTTGAAATTACTTAAAGATATGAACTTTAGAACTAATTTCTGCTTTGAATATGTTTGTTTGTGTGTTCAAATATGGCGGGTGACGAACCTAGGTATCCGTTTGAGCACAAGAATAATATGTGTGCTCTATTGCCAATAACTCCTGATAATGAAGACGTAGCTCTTATGATCCGGTGGCTTCTACGATCAAATATACGTTTTTCCTTGACCGAGTGCCCGGTGATATACAGAAATCATTTGCTTGATTTTTGGCGCTCATCACAGCTAGTTGATGATATAAATAGTAGGCGGATAGAGGCTACTGTGGCAAGGCAAGAAATTCACATCACTGAACGATTAATCAGAAGATGCTTGCAACTACATGATGATGATCACAATCCCATACACTTTACAACGGATCTTTTGCTGAGAATATTTGTTGATACAATGGGATATCAGGGGACTGTGAAAGACGGACAGTTCCAGAAGGGAATGTTCCCAAATTTGTACCGATACTTGATTCACCATTTGATCCAGGGTTTTGCCCGTCGAAAAGGATCTTGTACTCTCATGAGTCGTGACTTAGAAAATGCCATAGTTGCTATAGTATATGATTTGCCATTCAACTTCTCGAAGATGATTTTTGATGGAATGGTGAGCATTTTGAAGAAGGCAAACAAAGACAGATTTCTTGATTTACCCATGAGCTTCATGATTTACCGACAATGGGTACAACACATGTGCTGCAGAACCCAAACACATACAAAAGGATTGCTAATCTGGCTAGCACTAGCAGAATCTTAATGTTGAACTTGATGTACTACCATGGTTGGTAGACCATGATGCTGAGATTATATCGGTGCCTGAGTTAAACTCAGAGGAGGAGGAGGATGATGATATTGAGGATGATGAAAGCGATGATGACGGTGATTCATATGATGATAATGAAGGAGGAGCTGGAGGAGCTTTAAGTGATAATGTACAGGATCAGGGGGAGAACCAACCAATCCCAACACCACCAACCACACCTATAGCCATACCACCTCACTCACCACTACCTACCCTAATCCAATCTCCACCTCAAACACCACCTGAAACCTTAAACCTAAGCCCACCTCTAAACATAACCCAAACCCCACCTGATACCCAGTCTACTCATGAACCATATATTCCAGAACCTCTTCCCACAAACTTACAAACCTTCCCATTCACACCAATCACATCTCCAACACACTCTCAAACCTCAGACCCACCCATTCCACCTACATTCACAATAAACCCATTACCTTCCACAACTGAAAAAAACATTTTTGATGACCCTAATACTCCCACTGATCCAATCCTTTCACAAAATAACCCTTTACCTAAACCTTCTCCTTTTTCACTACCTGATACCCTTCCCTCTAATACCTTTTTGCTACAAAGAAATTTTGAGTTAATTTGTCGAAACATTGAGTTGAGAACAGAAAATGTTGAGTTAAGATAGGAGAATGATGACTTAAAAGCACAGTTATCCCAAGCAGTTTCAAGAATTCAAACCCTGGAGCAGGAGGTTGAGAAGACCACAGCTGCCCCAAATAGGGGAAGAATATTCCAATTAATGTGGCAGTTGGTGCTGATGATCAGGAGATGGTGGATGTGGAAAGTGAAGCTGTAGCTGATGATGGTTTGAAAAACATCTCGAGCGCCTATGGTGATAGTGATGATGAGGAAGATAGTGGAGGGAGAATGATTTTTGATGATGATTATGAAGGTGATAGATCTAAGGATGTTGAACAAAACTATGATGTGAACAATGAAGTTTTGAATACTGTTGAAAGAGATGATAATGATGATTCATTAAGAAAGGAGAGAGACATGGAATATGATGTGGAGGATTTGAATATTGATCAAGTGGCTACAACAGGGTTTGCTAATGATGTTATAGCATATGTACCAACTGATGTTGTGACATATGTTATGACTGCCACTGATGTGCAGACTTATGTTATGATGGAGGAAGAAGCTGCTACTGAGGAACTTGTACTTACAGAATAAGAAACAGATGAAGTAAGTTCCAAGAGAGTAGAGCATGATAAGGAGATGGATAATTTGGAGAAGGAAATTGATGAGTTTCCCTCAGAAACAGAAAGTGACAAGAAAAGAAGATTGGAAAAAGGGAAAGTTATTGCTGATGAGGAAGATGAGCCTATCAAGGCATATGTTGATGAGGAGGAAGACGATGAGAATGCTGATGTTGCCAGAAGGCTTGAGCAAGTTTTAAACGAAACAAGGGAAAGGGAAATTGTTGCCCAAACCCTAAGTACTGCAGAGCTGGCAGAGTAGGAAACACTAATTGAACAGGCAAAAATTGCCAAAATTGTTGATGAATAAGGAGTTGAGGATCAGGAGGTGATTGAGACTCTGATTAATATGAAAAGGGATGAAGAGATTGACAATTCCTTAGCTATGGTTGTAAGTATGTTCAGTCAATCACAACAACAACAACAAGAAAAGGAAACTGAGAAAGTTGAACAACCTGAAAAATCTTCAAAGAAGGAAGAGACTGGAGAAACAATTGATTAAATGAAAGAAAAGATCTCCTAGTTGCATGAAGAGTTTGCAGATAAAGTCAATAGATTTGCAAAGATTTATATGAGAAAGAGGAAGGCCAGTGAACAGGCTGATAAAGAAAAGTCTGCTAGGAAGGGAAAATGGGATGAAAAGAATAAATACTTTGTAGAAACTCCTGAAGAGCAAGAAAGCCCTTTAAGGCCTGTTCTAATTCAAATAATAAGGCCAGAAGATGTTGCTGAAAATGTTCCAAACCCTGATGAAGAAAAGATTGATGCTTTGAATGAATCAACTGAGAAGGAAGATACATCTAAAGATGAAAGTTATGATAATGATCAGGGTGATACACAAGTGGAAATGACTGATGAACAAAGGACAAACATTCAACAAAGTTTAAATGAAGCTCAAAAGAAAAATCCATTGATAGTGAAGCTGACCATATTTGGTCATAAGCTTGAAGATCTGGCTCCACTCTCTGATGAGGAGTTGCAGGGGATGATATAAAAAGAACATGATATGTTGAAAAGAATCACGCAAAAGAAAACTTGTGACTCTTTGAGATATAGAGATTACTTGAGAAGTTGTGGACTAAATGAAAAAGACTTAACCAAAATGACCTTCAAATTTCTTGAAGAAACTTATCATGCAAATAGAGAAAGAAGGGAAAGAGAAGAAAGTGAAAGATTGAAGAATAAAATTGAAGAATTAAAGAAAAGATATGTTGGTAAATGTGGTTATTTGATTGAAAAGGGTATGGCACCTGAATTGGTAGATAGTTTGTCAAAGGCTGCAGTTGAGTCTCATTACTATAGATTGATAAAGAAAGAAGAATCAAGGAGAGATCAACCTGAGCCACCAGCCAGAAGGAGAAGATTTATGACCTTTAGAGAGAAACATAAAGTTGTAAAAGAATTGAAAAAGGTTGAGACACAAGAAATTCCTATCCCAGTGGAAGTAAAGCCAGAATAGAACAAGATGAACCCACGGATCCATGGGATAATGAGGAAATGATAAAGATACTGAAAGATGTGATGGTAAAGCAGAAATGGATGAATGAAAATGCCTTTGATATGTTGGGTAAAGCTCAACTAAAAGAATTATTCTACATGCAGAATGCTAAATGGGAAGAAGTGTTGTTAAAAGGTGTGAATCCAAGAAGTTTTGTAGGAGGAAGATTTATCCCAGCTGGACAGTTGAAAGATAAGAAAATTTAGGATATGATCGGAAGATTACATAGGGATGGAGGTGAAAACCTAGCTAAACTGGTCAAATTGCCTGCTGAGTTGATTGTGGGGATGTACAGGAAGACTATTGGAGTCAAAGGGCCTACTAAACCTATGAAGTCCATTCCAACAATGCCCTCTGCTTCAAGGAGATACCCCTCAACAACCAGGGGTGAGTCAAGTAGATCTGGAAGTCGAAGGGTGGAAAGGCCCGAAACTGACATAGATCTGCCAAGGACACTCTTACAGAAGCTCAAGGATATGATATTAAGTGTTCCGGGGTGATACGACCAATCCCCGAGATACCTGAGGGAAGTCACAAGTTATCCAGATTTGCTCCACCTATCTGTGATGCAGAAATCCCGAAGCGGTTCCAGACCCCAACATGAAGACTTATGATGGGACCACCGATCCTGAAGAGCACGTTGCACAATATAGGGAGCGTATGGAAATCAACCCTATCCCAAAGAGACTCAAGGAAGCTTGCTTGTTCAAAGTCTTCGGATCCACACTCACAGGATCCGCCTTAAAGTGGCTACTAAGTCTTCCTCCATTTTCAGTTACTTCTTTTTCACATTTAGTTAACTTGTTCAACAGCCAATTTTCCTGTAGTAGGAAATTTGAGAAGTTAACTAGTGATTTATACCGAGTTATCCAACCTAGTGATGAATCCCTTAGGGATTTTGCTACGAGGTTCGGTAGGGAAGCTCTAGAAATCCCTAATCTTGACATGGCTACTGCTATTGAAGCATTCAAGATGGGACTTTAGAGGGGCTCCTCCTTTTATGATGATCTTGTGATGACTCCTTGTAGATCTCTAGATGAAGTAAGAAATAGGGCACTACGGTTCTTACGATTGGAAGACGACAAGAGGATCCAGGATCGTCTGGGGGCTCAAACAAAACAGGAATCCCCTGACAAGAATAAAGGATCCTCATACAGGAACGATAACTCAAAGCCGTACAACAAGTTCAACAATCAAAACGTACGAGCAGTTGAAGAAGGAGAAGATGATGAGGACTACCCAAGTATTTCCGAGTATTGCTTCTCTGTCGATACTCATGGTTTGATTTGTGCCATGAAGGATCTTGGAGAGAAAGCAAGGTGGCCTAAAAAAAATGAGAAAACAACATCCTTCAAAGACAAGTCCAAGTGGTGTGCATTCCATGAAGACTTTGGCCATCAGACAGAAGATTGTATTGGTTTAAGGAGGGAAATTGGATACCTCCTGAGCAAGGGCCATTTCAAAGAGCTCTTGGGAAGAAAAAAGTCTAGGATCCAGGATCCTAAAGATGCATCACAGAAAGCAACTCTGCCCCCACCAGACGCACAAGTAATCAACTTCATCTCTGGTGGCTCAGATATATGCGGTACTTCTTTCTCCTCAGCAAAAAGACACGCCAAAGAAACCAAGTTGGAGAACAGAGAACGACCAGTCATATCCACTACTTTGACGACTGAAAAAAGAATCTTCTTTGATGAAGAAGATAAGACAAGAATCCATGATCCTCACCACGACGGTTTGATTGTAACTTTATTTATTGCTAACCATTATGTGCGCAGGATCCTAGTCGATGGTGGAAGCTCAGTCAACATCATCCAACATGACCTGCTGCAGAAAATGAACATCCCGGACTCGGAAATCATCCCGAGAACATCGGTGCTAGTGGGTTTCAGTGGTGAAACCAAGAAAACATTGGGGAACATCAAACTCCCAATATATATCGAAGGGTTAAACTCCTACCAAAAGTTTTGTGTTATTGACAATCTTTCTTGTTGCAACGTTATTCTTGGCAGGCCTTGGATACATGGAATGAAGGTTGTAGCCTCTACCTACCATCAGTGCATCAAATTACCAACTCCTTGGGGAGTAGTAAGGATAGATGGTAACCAAGTGGAAGCCAAGAATTATTATTCTTCATCCATGAAGCCGACAGCTAAACAAACGATAGCATAGCAATTACAGCAACATCCTAGGGACGTGCTGGAAGCTCGGGAGAGAGACACAAAAGAAGTATCGTTAGATCCTGAAGATCCAGACATGAAAGTGTTCCTAGGATCCAGTATCCCTGACGAGATCGAGGAGGATATAATATCCTTCCTAAAGCGACGAAAATCCACATTTGCCTTCAGACATTCAGACATGACAGGTATTTCTAAAGAGGTAATTACTCATAAGTTGGGCCTTGATTATTCTATTAAACCCGTCCATCAGAAGTGAAGGAAATTCGCTCCTGAGAGGAACGCGATCATACAAGAAGAAGTTGAAAAACTTCTTAAGGCCGGTATGATCAGAGAGGTTAAGTATCCTCGATGGTTGGCTAATGTGGTTGTTGTTTCTAAAAAGAATGGAAAGTGGAGGGTGTGTGTCGATTTCACCGATTTAAACAAGGCATGCCCCAAGGATCCTTTCCCGTTACCACATATAGACTCCATGGTGGATGCAACGGCAGGGCATGAGATGCTTACCTTTATGGATGCTTCCTCTGGATTTCAATAAATTCAGATGGAAGCATTTGATCAAGAGGATACAGCATTCATGACTCCTACCGGCATATATTGTTATATTGCTATGCCGTTCAGACTAAGAAATGCAGGGGCAACATATCAAAGATTGGTCAATATGATGTTCAAGGATCAGTTAGGCAAAACCATGGAAGTCTACATAGATGACATGGTAGTGAACTCGAAGAGGGTTGAGGATCACCTAAGAGATCTTGAAGAAGCATTCAATATCCTTGACCAATATAACATGAAACTGAATCCGTCAAAATGCCATTTTGGTGTTATGGCTGGAAAGTTTCTAGGATACATGGTGACCAAAAGGGGAATAGAAGCGAGCCCTGGGCAGATAGAAGCCATCATTAATTTAAAGTCTCCTAGGAATGCTAAAGATGTCCAAAGACTGACGGGAAGAATAGATGCCCGCAACAGATTCATTTCCAGATCCTCAGAGAAGTGCAAAGACTTCTATGATATCTTGAGGAAAAATAAAAAGTTTGAATGGACTCAAAGGCATGAAGATGCATTAAAGGCTCTTAAGGATTATCTATCCTCAGCACCTGCTTTGATGAAGCCAATAGATGGTGAGCCGCTGTCCTTATACTTAGCTGTGTCAGGAAATGCAATCAGTGCTGTTCTAGTAAAGGATCATGAAGGACAACAGCACCCGGTATATTATGTAAGTAAAAGCCTGTTAAATGCAGAGGTCAGGTATTCTGACCTTGAAAAATTAATTCTTGCTTTGATTATGGCCTCAACCAAGTTGAGACACTATTTTGAAACACATGCTATTGTTTTAAGAACTAATTATCCTGTTAAGAATGTGCTTAGAAAACCAGAATTGTCAGGAAGGATGGCCAAATGGGCTATGAAATTGAGTGCATATGATATTCAGTATGAGCCCAGAACAGCCATTAAGTCACAAGCACTTGCAGACTTTGTGGCTGATTTCAGTAGTGACATGCAAGAGGAAGCTGATTTGGAGGTTCAGCAACTGGAAGAAACCAAGGATCTTTGGATCCTCTTTACTGATGGAGCATCCAACATAAGAGGAACAGGATTGGGTATCCTACTGAAATCGCTACAAGGGGACATAATACCCCAGTCCATTACGTGTGCATTCCAAGCGACCAATAATGAAGCGGAATACGAAGCTCTGATCGCAGGTTTGCAATTAGCTAAACATATGACGATCAGGTATCTTCAAGTATATGTAGATTCGTTATTGATGGCTAACCACTTTAATGGCTCATATGCTGTTAAAGGTGAAAAACTAATCAAGTATCTAGATGTTGTGAAGAAACTATCTAAGTTCTTCGATTCTTTTAGTATTATACAGGTACCAAGAGAAGAGAATGCTGGGGCAGATGCCTTAGCAAATTTAGCTTCATCATTGAAGATTCCAGAAGATGCGAAGATCCCAATCATCCATATACTCTCACCAGCAATAGGAGAACAAGAAATTGGGGAGATAACAACTGACAAAGAGATAGTGCCTTGAGATCCATTACCCTCAAGTAATCAAGGATCTTGGATCCTCCCGATCAAAAAGTTCCTTCAAAATGGAGAGATTCCAAGCCACAGAGAATCCTAACTCCTTCAAACTTAAGGTATCACAATACATTATATTAAATAATATTCTGTACAGAAAATCTCTTGCAGGTCCATACTTGAGATCTATCGAAGATCCTGAAATTCAAGAGGTGCTCAAATACTTTCACGAAGGAGATTGTGGTAATCACACCGGAGGTAGAGCCCTATTCTCTAGAATTCTGAGAACAGGATACTACTGGCCAACTATGAAGAGAGACGCTATGGAGTATTCAAAGAAATGTGACTCATGTCAAAGACACGGCAACATTCTACATCAGCCAGCAGAGCCTATGTATCCTATATCCTCATCATGGCCTTTCATGAAGTGGGGCATGGATATCGTGGGTAAGCTACATAAAGCGCCAGGAGGAAAAGTATTCATGCTTTCAATGACTGATTATTTTTCAAAGTGGATAGAAGCAGAAACTTTCGTTCAAGTCCGCGAAAAAGAGGTGATATCCTTCATTAAAAGAAATATTATTATTAGATTTGGTATCCCTTCAGAAATTGTTTGTGACAATGGTTCCCAGTTTATCGGGAAAAGAACCACTAACTTTTGTGACAGTTGGGGCATTAAGATGATTACCTCCACACCAATTCATCCTCAAGCTAATGGTCAAGCAGAATCAAGTAACAAGATTATTATCAACAACTTGAAGAAGAAATTAGGATCCAAGAAAGGCAAGTGGGCCGAAGAGCCACCATATGTTCTTTGGGCTGATAGAACAACACCAAAGAATACAACAGGTCAAACACCCTTCTCATTGGTGTTTGGCTCAGAAGCTGTAATCCCTACGGAGATGGTGGTTCCTACTGCCAGAACAAGCATCCGTGATCCTCAAGCCAACAACGAAATCCTTCTCCAAGATCTGGATACTGTTGATGAGCTCAGAGACCTAGCTAAGATCAGAATGGCAGCATAATAGCAAAGTGTAGCTGGGGCATACAACAAGAATATCAAGATTCGAAGATTTCAAGAAGGAGATCTAGTTTTGAGGAAAGCCTTCCAAAATACAACCAATCCAGCGGATGGAAAGCTAGCACCTTAGTGGGAAGGCCCCTACTTGATCGAGTCAGAAGCCGGAAAGGGGGCATATCACATGCTGACTATGGAAGGCAACAGGTTACCTAGAGCATGGAATGCGATTCATCTCAAGGAATACTTTTTCTAATCAGGGTCAAGTATCCTCAGAAGGATCAAGGATCCTAAAATTGGTAATATCTATCCAATCACTTATTCATTTCAGATTCTTATTAATTTAGGATAATATATTTTTAACGTTTCACTTTTTCCAAGTTTTAAATAACAATGCAGATTTCAGTAAGAAGTCCAATGTCTAAGAGGTTGGCCACCTCTCCTTTACATTTAAGGTACTTTACTATTTCCCTTGGCCTAGCCCACGATTGGATATGACCCCCGATGGTCATATCCCCTAAGGTTTAAAGGTTTTCACATTTCTTATAAATTAGAGTTTCTACACTCTAGCCTGGAGCGCACGCTATCCAACGTATAGTCCGGGGCAGCGGGACCAGTACACGTTTAGTGGCTGACAATTTCGTTGTTTCGGCTATATGGAGGATCCTATGATTTATGGTAGACGTACCATACCACCGGTTCATAACGTTTTCACGTTATCTCACGTTTGGGCTAAATCCCGGTTTGGGCGAGTCCCCAGTTTACATCCGTATCTTGGGCCAGTCCCCAGTTTGGGCTTGTACCCAGTTTTTGGGTTTGTCCCCAGTTTAACACCAGTTGCACGGGCTTGTCCCTAGTTTCACGGGCTTGTCCCCAGTTTATTTGGGCCTGTCCCCAGTTTGTTGGGTTTAATCCCAGTTAACATCATAAGTTATTTGCATCAGGTATCGTAAGTTCAATTACAAGGATCACAGAAGGATCAACACTTATGGTAACTTAATGGTGTTGGATATACAGCCGGAAAAAAAGTTGCCAAGGAAACTCCATTGATATATGACAATTATACCCAGCTTCTCAAATCTCATCTGTTTTGTAGGAAGCTTGATTTCAAAGGCAAAACGACAGCTGTGATCTTATCACAACCGCCATTTTGGGGGCAATTGTTAGTGCATGTAAATTTGACATTGTGGATATGTTATCCTGGCATATAATATGGATCGATTGTCCTTAGAATATGTTGCAGACCCTGTCAGGGTCAATGATCCTCGGTACTTATTATTTATTAACGAATTTCCTTTGTTATCTTGATATTTTGGGCAGGTATAACGGCTAGTAACCAAGTCAAAGCTATAATCTCGCTATCCAATTAATAAAACGCGTGGATAATGAAGGAAACAGTTATAATTAAGGAAAAGCTTGATTGAAGACGGATTTTTAGGGATTATTAGTTAATAGTCTTTATTATTCATAACTCAATTGAGTTATTGTATTTGATGTATAAATAGAGGTTATGATCAGCTAGGAAACACGACCCGATACACGACAACACACTCTACTCTCTACGAACATAGCAATACACACACACACACACTTAGAGAATATTGTATCACTGATCATAATCTCCAACCTTGTATCCACCTTTTTATCATTAATAAACTTGACGGTGATAGTTTTCACCGTCCGAGGGTTTTTTGTGCCGGAGATTACTATATCACGTACTATCCGACCAAAGGTTACCTCGTTGATCGTTGACCGAAGTGATTCGACCAAAGATTACCTTGTTAAGTTTTGACCGAAGTAAGATTATCGTATTCAAGGATTTTTTCTTCGTGATCAAATCATTGTGTACATCAAGATTTCGATTACATATTCGTTATTATCAACATAGCACTATACCTCACTTTACAAATTTGGATACTTGATCCTTAGCTGATTTTTATCCAAAACAATATATATATATATATATGTGTGTGTGTGTGTGTGTGTGTGTGTGGTAAGGATCCTAAGAGAACCCTTTCGAAATTGAGAATTTTCATAACCATTTTGAGCAAAAAAAACCTATAAAAAATATTTATCAAAATTATAAAACAAAAATTTTTAAAAAGTAAAAAAACCAAAATTCTTATATTTTATTCCGGTTTCATAAAAAAACTTCATATTATACACATATGTATAATTTTATTTAATCTCTAGTTACGCAATGTACACATATGTACAATATCATTTACCTTAAATTGTACATATCTATAGGAAAAAAAACATATATGTACATACATATGTGTATAATTTAGCTAAATCGAGGTGCTTTTTTTAATAAAACCAGGATGATAAAAAAGTAGTTTGGTTTTTATAGTTATTTTATTTTTGCGTTTTTTTTTGTTTTATGATTTATTTTTAAATTTTTGGGTTTTTTGTGGTTTAAAATGGTTCTCAAGGATCTCAATTTCAAATTATCCTTTCGTCAATTGATTATCCTTTCGATCATAAAGAAATAGATCGTATAAAAGTTACTCGTTAAAAACAATTGACAAAAAGGATGTAGAAATAATTATAGAATAAAGAAGATATTAATAAACAAAATTCGGAAGTTACGAGATAATATGTAACAATTCCGGCATACCCTAGCCGGAATATACTATTTACGTGTTATTTAATACTGAATATATGAATTATAATGTGATTATACGAGTATATAAGATTCTCAGTACGAATTATACTCAAATGTACAACTAGTCGTATCGGAATTACGATTAATCGATGAACGGTTATTGAAACCCGAACGAATCGGGAATTACATTATAGACGAAATATATAATGTTTAGTGATGTTTACGAAGTATTAAAGCTTCGGGATAAGTGAATTATAGCACAGAAAAAGGATTTCGATTTATTAGTACGTCGGTACGTTAAACGAAACATTTAACATCAAACCAAGCAAGAGACGATCGATCAAGCCGAAAAAGATGCACAACGACCGACAATATGATGTGTTGAGTCAATAAATGTCATGGTTTAAGTTTTTAAAGATTTTAAATCGGTTTTATATAAATTTTATTTTTAAGCCGAAAAACGACCGTTTTAGCCTCGTTTTAAGCCGAATTAAGCGTTTAACCGAAAAACGAACTGAACCAGATTATCCACAACATTATCCGGATTACACAATCCGAATGTGTGGCTATGGTTGGAGATGTGGGCCCCCCCACTAACATAACATGGACCGATCGGTCCATGCTACACACACATACACATTCATTCTTTTTTTCTTACATCCAAACTCTCCAAAACCTCTCAACCTTACATACATCCAACCTAAATCTTTGATTTTTATCAACAATCACAAGGTAAAAACATGGTTATATTGGTTAAATCATAGTTTTGATTCCATGATCTTGAGAAAATGAGGTTTCAAATGAAAAATGGGTGAAAACCCGAGATGAAACCGATTCTTGCATGATCAAGTGATGTATACAAGTTATACAAGGGATCTTGGTCCAAGAAAGGAGTTAAAAGAGTCAAAAACGAATTTTTACGGTCAAAATCTTTGTTTTGATGTTTTAATCGAAACCATGAAAGAAATGACTTGATTGTGGGTATAACTTGCTTGGTGTGGTGTTGTTGTGCTTGTAGGTGTTGTATCTAGTGGCTAGCAAAGGCTAGAAACTAAGATCTTTGCGATCTAACGTTAGAAAACACAAGGTAGTTCGGTTTTCGTATGATTTAGATAATTTGGACAGATTGTGATAGACCTGAGTTGGGTCACGAAATTTCACAGAGATGATCTACACATGAAAATATGAGATCTGTGAATTTTTGGTAATTTTTGGGTAAAGGATGAATATTTGGTGAATTTAATGCTCGGTTTTGGCCAAAAATGGTGAAAAATAGCTAAACATCATGCAAAATTCTGGAAAATTTAAGATAAGCTTTTTATAACATATAAAAGTCACACACAAAATTTCAGGTTCATTGGAGAAGTCTAAGTAGGCTTTTCGGTGAAACGAGTTCTAGGGATTTCTAGCTCGGTTTTGGTAAAAATGGCATGAAAAATGAGTTTTTGGTTATGGAAAAATTAAAGGGAACTATGTGGGTGACATGGGTCATCCCAGAAAAATTTGGGATTTTTCGAAGGTCGTTTGGTATTTTCGACATATTTGGTGTTTAAATGACGTTTAAAAATGGTTAAATAAATTTTAGATATAAAAATTAATTCTGGAAAAATTATATAAAATTCCTTACTGTCAAAATATTGTTTGTACAAAATTTCAAGGTCCGAGACTAAACGGATATTTATTTGTGCTAAATGGAACTTAAAAACAAACTTTTAAAGCTTAAAACGTGTAAACCGGCAAAGTTCGCCTAAGCGAGCTGACTGGTGCATAAAAACCTTAAAAATGGACTATTTTCATGAAACTAAGTTAATCAAGTACAAATAAATAATCCGAAAATAATTCGGATGATTTGGGTAATTTTACCCGATTTAACCGTTTCCGGTGTATTAAAGACGGAAACGGGCCCCGCGGCCAAACGGGGTGTCTAACCGAGCTCTAATTTCACCACTTTAATGAAAATATCAATAACAACTATTTTCGGGTCGTGTGTGGTCAAACTCATTTTTTGAAAACATAAAGACAGATAACCGTGCTAGGCACGCAAAAACGAGAAAACAAACTAACGGTAGTTTTGACTAAAGAACTCTAAGTGATATCACAATCTAAGTCCTGAAAAGTATTTCGGGGTTAACATTGTCCCCGGATCGTGTACGGTACTGGGTTAACAGTGTCCCCAGACGTACCGGTTAACACGAATTTAAGTTATATTGATAGAAATTATGTAGTAACGATTTGGGGGATCGTATTACAGATCTGTACCAGTAGCCGTGCACCGTAGTACATCTTGCTCACAAGAAGGTGAGTTTTCACGAGCCCCTTTTTACTGAACTGTTTTAAATATTTTTCCGGGGCGGAAAGCATGTTTCTATCAAAGTGTTTAAGTACATGCTAATCGCATGGAAACGAATGTATTTATATAATGTTTATTGTACGGAAATCGTACGGTAATGTATTAAGATGGTAATTAACTGAGTTGCTAATATTGTAAGGCCCGAAACAGTGTTCTGGGTTAACAGTGTCCCCAGAGGTTATTAAATGTATTTCTGGGTTAACAGCGTCCCCAGAGGATATTGGAAATGTTCTGGGTTAACAGTGCCCCCAGAGGTTATTAAATATGTTTCTGGGTTAACAGTGTCCCCAGAGGTTATTAGATATGTTTCTGGGTTAACAGTGTCCCCAGGGGTAATTTGATGTGTTTCGGGGCTAACAGAGTTTTCACTTGTGAACTCAGTATAATTACATCGCTTATTTATGATTTTTATAATGATTTGTCATGGTTTATTTAAATTAGTGAAACTCACCAACTATTCGTAGTTGACCCGTTTTCTTTACATGCTTTCTAGGTGCACTCAAATTGGAATAAGTGATCTGTGTTCGATGCTGTGTGCTATTTTGTGGAAGCTTAGAGAACTATATTTTGCATTAAAAATGTTAATGTACTATCGGTAACACTTATGTGATAACGCTTAGATGGTTATGAAACTCGGAACAATGTAATACGTTTAAATTAATGTAGTGGTGTTTTCTTTATAAACAATGTTGTTGATATCAGATGTGTCTGTTGCATCCCGTGTACGTTTCCGCTGCGGTTACGGGGTGTTACAGAACTTGGTATCAGAGCCATTGGTTATAAAGAATTAGGATGTCTTTAAAAGATACCTAAAATATAACCAGTAGCTCAAGTATTATAGGATCTGAATATCAACTAATAATTTATTGTGACGAGATCGGGATGAAATTGGATGGACAAGTGGGTTATTATGGTCCGGAACATAACTACAGACTTGTCTGCACGAGGGAATTCAGAGTAAGTCACGGGGGACTTTAATAGGTAAAATTGGCAACATACGTGCAAATATGTGATAATATTGTTATGTGGTCAAGTTGTATAAGTAAGTGTATATTAATTTGATTATGATTTACACAATGGAAAGAACTATATGTTTGTTAACTTGTGTGCAGGTAAAATGTCAAGAACTCCTAGTTTGTCGATTGAGGAGGACCCGGAGGAGGTCAGCTCCGGGGACTCTGGGAGCCCACTCGTAGCATCTAGCACAGAGCCTAGCGAGGCTAGCCTTAGGAGTTCCGGCCAGTCCTCCCCAGCTAGGATTGCCAGATCCCCTACCCCATCCGCACCACAGGCCGCCCCTGCATCCCCCGGATTCGGACCCCGCCTCACGGCGCGGATCAGTATCCCACATGTCCGACCTACCTCGCCCCCACCCAGACCTGTTACCCGCAGGGGCGAGTCCTCCCGCTCTCAGCCCGAGCCTGCGACTCCACCTGTGTGGGGTCTTCCTTGACAGGAACGGGACGCGGCGGCCTGGCTCCGAGTGCTCACCGAACAGGTGAATGAGCACTCCGCCGCCCTGACGGTGGGAGTCCAGAGGAGGATGTACTTGGGGGATTGCATACTGGACCATCAGTATGCGATTGCCCAGCTAAAGAGGGAGTGCTCATACTCCCAATGGATGCTCGGCCGGATGGAGATGCGGGTCCGGGTTATGATGGCTGTGTTGGTGGTGTTGGTGGCGATATTGGTGGGGTTGGTTTACCACCGTGTTTAGTTGTGTTGGGATGGGAATAGACGGGGACCGCTTTTTGATACTCTGTGTAAGCAGTTAGTGGTATGCTAACATGGAGTGAATCTTGTTTAGTTATAATACAACCACTGGCCCTTAGGGGGGGTCTCTTTTGGGGCATATCAGTATAGATACTTTTGGGTATCATTCAAGCACTGACCCGTTGCGGGTTATGTCGAGATGATGCCGACATAGGCCCTACGTATGAAAACTTAACTAATGTAATAGTGACAGGAAAGTAATATGAACAGATGTTGTGTAACATGTACTAACGTTTATTAATGAATGGAATGTTTGTTGTGTTTTATGATTGGAACTTGTATTGATTATATATATTTTCTTGATGTTGTGTAGAATGGCACCAAAACGTTCAGCCCAATTGTCGGAAGTGGACGTGAGCCGTTTGATTGCTCGACAGTTGGAGGCGGCGATACCGGATATAGTATCGCGCATCGCCGCCAGTATTAACAATTCAACCAATCCAACCCCTCCGAGCAATCAAACGACCACCAATAATGACGGGGAACGAAATACTGATCCTCCGCAGAATGATAACACGATTCCGAGTAATGACGCACCGCCTAGGGTGGTCGTTACAGACAGTAATGGCCCTATACCTACGGTAGAGACGAACCGTACTGAACCGATTCGTGCATCCAGGGGATGTTCGATCAAGGACTTCATGTTGTGCAAACCTCTAGAGTTTAGCGGGTCTGAAGGACCAAATGGGTTGGTTAAGTGGATCGAGAAAATAGAATCCGTGGTGAATATCAGCAACTGCCCCGAGGATTGTGTTGTTAAGTATGCTGCCTGTACATTCACGGACCATGCCTTGACATGGTGGAACACGATAGTGCAGACCCGGGGCCAGGCGGCAACAAACCGCATGACCTGGACGGAGCTCAAGGCTCTTGTACTGGAACATTTCTGCCCGAAAAACGAATTGCAAAAATTAGAAAATGAATTGTGGAACTTGGAGATGCAGGGGGCAGACCATTTGGGTTATACAAACCGGTTTAATGAGTTGTCGCGATTGGTACCATGGTTGGTCACCCAGAGTCGAAGAGGGTGGAGCGTTATATTTGGGGGCTAACTCCAGTTGTAAGGAGTATAGTCAATTCTGGGGGACACCAGACATATGAGGGTGCGGTGACGCAAGCGGGTATCGTAACGTACGATTTCGTAAGGAGCGGGTCACTGAAGGTGGCGGGAGAGTCCGCTGGAGGAAAGCGGGGTACACATGACCATAGCACCCAGGAAAAGCAGCAAGGTAAACGTGCTAGACCCACTGCCCAGAACTACGCCATGACTAGTTCGGGCGGAAGGCAAGAACCGCAGAAGGGAACGTTTCCTAAGTGTGGGAAATGCGGTTACCACCATGGTGGCATGTGCAAAGAGGTGGTGTGCCACCGGTGCGGCAGAATTGGGCACTACGCACCAAGCTGTAGGACAAACCTGAACAACTTGAACCGGCAACCGCAACCTATCCGTGCGCAGCCATTTAGGACCCAATCAGCCCGACAACAAAACCCACAAGGAAATCAAGTGATGACCACCAGTCGTGCTTGCTTTGAATGCGGTAGCACAGATCACTTCAAGAAAAACTGTCCGAAGCTGAACCAGGGAGGAAATGGGCGGCAACCCGCGGGTCAGGCATCGTCGTCCAATCCGGCGCGAGGCCGAGCATTCGTGATGGGGGCGAACGAGGCACGCCAGGACCCCAGCGTAGTGACAGGTACATTCCTCGTCTCTGATCATTACGCTTCTGTATTATTTGATACAGGCGCCGATATAAGTTTTGTCTCCATTAGATTCCTGTCGATAGCAAACCTTCCAATTGGTGAAACCATAGAACCTTACACCGTAGAAGTCGCTAACGGTAAAACCATGTTAGTTAATCAGATAGTTCGAAATTGCCCTTTTATTCTGAACGAACAATCCTTTCCGATTGACTTGTTACCGGTAGAATTGGGTAGTTTTGACGTGATAGTGGGAATGGATTGGTTAGCACGTAACAAAGTAGAAATAAACTGTGAAAAGAAAATCGTCAAGATCCGGGTGTCGGATGACGAGGAGGTATTAGTGCAAGGAGAAAAATCCGGCACCATGATACCATTTATATCCCACCTCAAGGTGTTAAAATATATACGTCAGGGATGTGTGGCGTATCTAGCGAGCCTGACGGCCACTGATTCTGAGGAAAAACGGGTGGACGATGTTCCCGTGGTACGCGAATTTCCACAAGTTTTCCCAGAGGAACTTCCTGGATTACCGCCAACCCGACAGGTCGAATTCAGAATCGATCTGTTACCTCAAGCTGGCCCTGTTGCTAAGGCACCTTACCGACTTGCACCATCTGAGATGCAAGAATTATCCAACCAGTTGCAAGAATTGTTGGATAAAGGATTTATTCGTCCTAGTTATTCCCCGTGGGGTGCACCGGTACTATTCGTGAAAAAGAAGGACGGGAGCCTTAGAATGTGCATTGATTACAGGGAGTTGAACAAGTTGACAATCAAAAATAGGTATCCTCTCCCCCGAATCGATGATCTGTTCGACCAACTACAAGGTGCGAGCTACTTCTCAAAAATAGATCTTAGATCGGGATACCATCAGGTTAGAATTCAGGAGGAGGATATCCCAAAAACCGCATTCCGGACTCGCTATGGCCATTACGAGTTCTTAGTTATGCCCTTTGGGCTAACAAATGCACCAGCAGTATTCATGGATCTCATGAATCGAGTCTGTAAACCCTACCTCGATAAATTCGTCATCGTGTTTATTGACGATATTTTGATATACTCGAAGAGTAAAGGAGAGCACGAGCAACACCTAAGATTAATTTTAGAGCTTCTAAATCAGGAGAAGTTGTATGCAAAATTCTCCAAGTGTAACTTCTGGTTACAAGAAGTGCAATTCCTTGGTCACGTTATAAATCACCAAGGAATACACGTTGATCCAAGTAAGGTTGAAGCAGTTAAGAATTGGCAAGCGCCTAAATCGCCAAAGGAAATCAGCCAATTCTTAGGCTTAGCTGGATACTATCGTCGATTTATAGAGAACTTTTCCAGCATCGCCCAACCTTTAACCCTTTTGACCCAAAAGGATCGAAAGTATGAATGGGGTGAAGAGCAGGAAACGGCGTTTCAAACGCTAAAACAAAGATTGTGCCAAGCGCCAATCTTAAGTCTCCCCGACGGAGACGATGGTTTTGTCGTGTATTGTGACGCATCCCGGAGAGGGTTAGGATGTGTGTTGATGCAAAATAATAAGGTTATAGCCTATGCTTCTCGACAGTTAAAAATACACGAGAAAAATTACACTACTCATGACTTAGAACTGGGAGCAGTTATCTTCGCACTTAAAATCTGGAGACATTATCTCTATGGTACAAAGTGCACCATCTTCACCGATCATAAAAGTTTGCAACACATATTCGATCAGAAAGAACTGAATATGAGACAACGAAGATGGGTCGAGTTGTTAAGCGACTATGACTGTGACATCCGTTAGTAGGAAGGATCGGGTTAAGCCATTGCGAGTGCGAGCACTAGAAATGATAGTCCAGTCGAACCTTTCGGACCAGATCCGGGTCGCTCAACGCGAGGCGTTGAAAGAGGAACAATTGGTAAAAGAGGGACTTTATGGTAACGAGAAGAATTTCGAACAGCGCGTGGACGAAATTCTCTATTTCAAAAATCGGATTTGGATCCCGACCCTCCATGACCTTCGTGAATTAATCATGGACGAAGCGCATAAATCAAAATATTCCATACATCCGGGATCGGATAAGATGTACAAGGATGTGAAGGAGTTCTACTGGTGGCCGGGTATGAAAAAGGATATAGCCACATACGTCGGCAAGTGTACGACGTGTGCGAGGGTTAAGGCGGAGCACCAGAAACCTTCGGGAATGTTACAACAACCGGAAATTCCCGAATGGAAGTGGGAGCAGATCACGGTGGATTTTGTGACACATCTCCCCAAGACGTCCCGAGGACATGATGCAATTTGGGTAGTCGTGGATCGATTAACCAAATCGGCACATTTTATTCCGATTAGAAATAATTATAACACTGAGAGACTTGCGCAGATTTATATAAATGAAATTGTGTCTCGTCATGGGATACCCATCTCAATCATCTCTGATCGGGATAGCCATTTCACCTCCAAGCTTTGGCAAGCTGTGCAAGAAGCGCTGGGAACGCGTATTAATCTAAGCACAGCTTACCACCCTCAGACCGACGGTCAGTCTGAGAGGACCATTCAAACCCTGGAGGATTTGCTTCGTGCATGCGTACTGGATTTTAAGGGAAATTGGGATCAACATCTCCCACTCGTTGAATTTTCCTATAATAATAGTTACCATAACAGTATAAAGGCAGCGCCTTACGAAGCATTGTATGGTCGGAAATGCCGATCACCACTCTGCTGGACTGAAGTGGGTGACACACAGGTTATTAGATCAGATCTGGTCCAGGAAACGACCAGCAAAATCCTTGAAATTAAAAACAATCTGAAGGCCGCGCGGGATCGGCAGAAGAGTTATGCCGATACCCGTAGAAAACCGTTATCATTCGAGAAAGGTGATAAAGTGTATTTGAAAGTATCACCTTGGAAAGGAGTAGTCAGATTTGGAAAGGCGGGGAAGTTAGCCCCTAGATACATTGGACCGTTCGACATTATTGCAAAAATCGGTCCTGTAGCATACCGATTAGAGCTGCCTGATGAACTGAGTGCAGTTCACAACGTGTTTCACGTGTCGAACTTGAAAAGGTGTCTGTCGGATGAGACATCGGTGTTACCTTTAGAGGGTGTCCAAATAAATGATAAGCTCAACATTGTGGAGGAGCCCATAGAAATAGTAGACGGGAAAATCAAGCAACTTAGACACAATAAGATCTCGTTGGTCAAGGTTAGATGGAACTCGCAACGAGGCCCAGAATATACATGGGAACGTAAGGACGAATTTCGAAAGAAATATCCCCACCTATTTCCGCAAAAGGAAATAGTCGATGCGTAAAATTTCGAGGACGAAATTTTTGTAACGGGGGGAGAATGTAACAATTCCGGCAAATTCAGGTATACCCTAGCCGGAATATACTATTTACGTGTTATTTAATACTGAATATATGAATTATAATGTGATTATACGAGTATATAAGATTCTCAGTACGAATTATACTCAAATGTACAACTAGTCGTATCGGAATTACGATTAATCGATGAACGGTTATTGAAACCCGAACGAATCGGGAATTACATTATAGACGAAATATATAATGTTTAGTGATGTTTACGAAGTATTAAAGCTTCGGGATAAGTGAATTATAGCACAGAAAAAGGATTTCGATTTATTAGTACGTCGGTACGTTAAACGAAACCTTTAACATCAAACCAAGCAAGAGACGATCGATCAAGCCGAAAAAGATGCACAACGACCGACAATATGATGTGTTGAGTCAATAAATGTCATGGTTTAAGTTTTTAAAGATTTTAAATCGGTTTTATATAAATTTTATTTTTAAGCCGAAAAACGACCGTTTTAGCCTCGTTTTAAGCCGAATTAAGCGTTTAACCGAAAAACGAACTGAACCAGATTATCCACAACATTATCCGGATTACACAATCCGAATGTGTGGCTATGGTTGCAGATGTGGGCCCCCCCACTAACATAACATGGACCGATCGGTCCATGCTACACACACATACACATTCATTCTTTTTTTCTTACATCCAAACTCTCCAAAACCTCTCAACCTTACATACATCCAACCTAAATCTTTGATTTTTATCAACAATCACAAGGTAAAAACATGGTTATATTGGTTAAATCATAGTTTTGATTCCATGATCTTGAGAAAATGAGGTTTCAAATGAAAAATGGGTGAAAACCCGAGATGAAACCGATTCTTGCATGATCAAGTGATGTATACAAGTTATACAAGGGATCTTGGTCCAAGAAAGGAGTTAAAAGAGTCAAAAACGAATTTTTACGGTCAAAATCTTTGTTTTGATGTTTTAATCGAAACCATGAAAGAAATGGCTTGATTGTGGGTATAACTTGCTTGGTGTGGTGTTGTTGTGCTTGTAGGTGTTGTATCTAGTGGCTAGCAAAGGCTAGAAACTAAGATCTTTGCGATCTAACGCTAGAAAACACAAGGTAGTTCGGTTTTCGTATGATTTAGATAATTTGGACAGATTGTGATAGACCTAGAGTTGGGTCACGAAATTTCACAGAGATGATCTACACATGAAAATATGAGATCTGTGAATTTTTGGTAATTTTTGGGTAAAGGATGAATATTTGGTGAATTTAATGCTCGGTTTTGGCCAAAAATGGTGAAAAATAGCTAAACATCATGAAATATTCTGGAAAATTTAAGATAAGTTTTTTATAACATATAAAAGTAACACACAAAATTTCAGGTTCATTGGAGAAGTCTAAGTAGGCTTTTCGGTAAAACGAGTTCTAGGGATTTCTAGCTCGGTTTTGGTAAAAATGGCATGAAAAATGAGTTTTTGGTTCTGGAAAAATTAAAGGGAACTATGTGGGTGACAGGGGTCATCCCAGAAAAATTTGGGATTTTTCGAAGGTCGTTTGGTATTTTCGACATTTTTGGTGTTTAAATGACGTTTAAAAATGGTTAAATAAATTTTAGATATAAAAATTAATTCTGGAAAAATTTTATAAAATTCCTTACTGTCAAAATATGGTTTTTAAAAAATTTCAAGGTCCGAGACTAAACGGATATTTATTTGTGCTAAATGGAACTTAAAAACAAACTTTTAAAGCTTAAAACGTGTAAACCGGCAAAGTTCGCCTAAGCGAGCTGACTGGTGCATAAAAACCTTAAAAATGGATTATTTTCATGAAACTAATTTAATCAAGTAAAAATAAATCATCCGAAAATAATTCGGATGATTTGGGTAATTTTACCCGATTTAACCGTTTCCGGTGTATTAAAGACGGAAACGGGCCCCGCGGCCAAACGGGGTGTCTAACCGAGCTCTAATTTCACCACTTTAATGAAAATATCAATAACAACTATTTTCGGGTCGTGTGTGGTCAAACTCATTTTTTGAAAACATAAAGACGGATAACCGTGCTAGGCACGCAAAAACGAGAAAACAAACTAACGGTAGTTTTGACTAAAGAACTCTAAGTGATATCACAATCTAAGTCCTGAAAAGTATTTCAGGGTTAACATTGTCCCCGGATCATGTACGGTACTGGGTTAACAGTGTCCCCAGACGTACCGGTTAACACGAATTTAAGTTATATTGATAGAAATTGTGTAGTAACGATTTGGGGGATTGTATTACAGATCTGTACCAGTAGCCGTGCACCGTAGTACATCTTGCTCACAAGAAGGTGAGTTTTCACGAGCCCCTTTTTACTGAACTGTTTTAAATATTTTTCCGGGGCGGAAAGCATGTTTCTATCAAAGTGTTTAAGTACATGCTAATCGCATGGAAACGAATGTATTTATATAATGTTTATTGTACGGAAATCGTACGGTAATGTATTAAGATGGTAATTAACTGAGTTGCTAATATTGTAAGGCCCGAAACAGTGTTCTGGGTTAACAGTGTCCCCAGAGGTTATTAAATGTATTTCTGGGTTAACAGCGTCCCCAGAGGATATTGGAAATGTTCTGGGTTAACAGTGCACCCAGAGGTTATTAAATATGTTTCTGGGTTAACAGTGTCCCCAGAGGTTATTAGATATGTTTCTGGGTTAACAGTGTCCCCAGGGGTAATTTGATGTGTTTCGGGGCTAACAGAGTTTTCACTTGTGAACTCAGTATAATTACATCGCTTATTTATGATTTTTATAATGATTTGTCATGGTTTATTTAAATTAGTGAAACTCACCAACTATTCGTAGTTGACCCGTTTTCTTTACATGCTTTCTAGGTGCACTCAAATTGGAATAAGTGATCTGTGTTCGATGCTGTGTGCTATTTTGTGGAAGCTTAGAGAACTATATTTTGCATTAAAAATGTTAATGTACTATCGGTAACACTTATGTGATAACGCTTAGATGGTTATGAAACTCAGAACAATGTAATACGTTTAAATTAATGTAGTGGTGTTTTCTTTATAAACAATGCTGTTGATATCAGATGTGTCTGTTGCATCCCGTGTACGTTTCCGCTGCGGTTACGGGGTGTTACATAATATATATACAGGGTAAGGTTAATGTAAAAAAAAAACATTTTTGTGAGAAACATAAAAATAATTAAATATACACCCTTGAATCTAGGATCTAGTGGTTGAGACTGGTAGTTACTAAAAGTTGTATAATTTTCTATTTACATGTTACAGTGTCCTATTTTGGTGGTGTACTTTAATTTTAATGTTTTCTTGCACTTCTGACAAAAAAAGTATTTTTTATTTGAACAATTTTCCGTATAGATAAAGGATAGGATACGCAAATCCTTTATCGTACAATAGGTACGCGATCATTTGGAACGTCCATCTTCAATAACCATCCTACTCCAAAAATCACAATTACGCGAGCCGGCCTCCGTCAACCTCTTCTCCCGTCGATTCCGTCCACCTTCACCATCGACGTTCAACGATTCCGTCCACCATCCACCTTCGCGGCCACCATCTTCTTCCGACACAACTATCAATCGTTGCTCGCATGTCAGTTGATAAAATTGCCCAATTGAAATTGAAATTGTTGAACTAATTGATCAATTAAACTTTGAAATTGGTCCAATTAATCATCAATTTGAAATTTCAATTAATCAATTTTGAGTTTTGGAGAAACCCAGTTGCAGACGCTCTATATTTTGTTCATATGATTGAATCAATGATCAAATTAACGGTCGATTGACGATTGTTTGATGATTATGAGATTATATGAAGTGATTTCAGTGTTCAATTTCATGTTTACAGGTGTTTAATATTTTTTTTTGTTATTTTTAGAAGTTCTGAACACCCAGAACTTCTTAGAACTTCTAAACTTTATCAGAACTTCTAAACTTTTTTAGCAACCTGAACTTCTTAGAACATATTAGAATGTTTAAAGATGTTCATTTTTTTTAACACCCAGATCTTCTTTAAATGTATTATGTGACATTTGTCAAATTTGAGTCTCGAGTATGTATTCGTTATGTAAACTTTTATTTTATAAAACCGACTCAACATTTTTGTTTTCCTTATCTATTTATTATATAATATTATTATATATCTCGATCACCAATAAACCGATGTTTACCTTATTATAGTGACGCAAAGAAAAAAAAACATAAGGAATTCAAAATGATTATCGAAAAGTCGTTATGAGTTTTACAAACCTTTAGACTCATATTTTAACTTGATTTAAACTTAAGAGGGTGTTTCTGTAATTATGCAATACATATATAAACTCACAAAACCCTAAACCTAACACACAAACACTACCAGCCGCCCTCTCTTCTCTGTCGATTTTCCGGCGATGATTTCCGGCGTCCGGCGACCTCCGCCACTGCCGTCACCACCATTCCAGACATCACCACTCCCCACCTCTCCCTCTGGTCCGTAACACCATCAACCTCAGCCACTTTCCCTCTCTTTCTCCGCTCCGGCGAGCTCGGGTTTCCGGCGATGAGCCGCCGCCTACGACCACCACCTCCGACGCAGCACCACCCTCCTCCCTTCTCGCACCTTCAACCCGACACCGCCATTTCCCTTTTTCCCGTTTTTCCGGCGACCTTCGGCCCGTCGTGTCTCTCTCTCTCACTGTCTCTCTATCTCTCTCTCTCGCGTCGTTTCTCTCTCTCTCTGTTTCTCTCCCTCCGTTTCTCTCTCTCTCCCTTGCCGTTGCCCTCATCTCCGGCAGGTTTAGCTCGGGTTCATTCCCGGTATCGAGCCACGACTCGTGAACACGAAAAAAGGTATAAAATTTGGGTGTTGGTATTATTAAATTTCATATATCGAATTTTAGATTTAAATTGTTCGTTATCGGTTATAATTTTTGGAAACGAGTTGGTTTGATTTTGGGTAAAAGACGAACACCCGGGAAATGGATATGTTATTTTCTTATGGGTTTATGTTAACAGTTGATATTTTGTTTCGGTTGGTTAGTACATAAGTTGTTGAACGAGAAGTCTCGGGTTCTGGTCTCATCCTAGATCGGTTTTGGTTCTTTTTATACTTAATAAATTTATTATTTCTATTTAGTATTAACATAAATACATAAAGATTATTATTATTATTATTATTAACAAGATAATATTTATTATTATTATTAATATTATTATTTTTATTATTAACAAGATAATATTTACTATTATTATTATCACTATTATTATTGTTATTATTATCATTTAACAAAACAATTATTATTATCTATTAAAACCATATTTTATCATTACTTACTATCAATAATATTAGTATAGTTATGTTGCGAACTCGTTTAGAAATCGAACCAACATCGCGTATGGTATCATAATTTACTATCAATATAATTTATTATTATTATTATCATTTTTTTATCAACAACATTTTAATTAATACTAAGATCTTTATTCTATAACTATTATTATTAGTATTATATTATATTAGTATTATTAATAATAATTATTGTTATTATTACTATTATCTTTATCTTATATCTATATATATATATACAACCTATCTTTATTTTTTTGAATTATTACTATCATTACTATCATCATCATTAATAATACTTTTATAAACTTTATTACCAATTCATGTTTATAAAACTCGAACTCTTAAATTAAGCACGTCTTGTTTCTATTTTGATATTGTTTTAGTTATTTAAAAGTCCAATAAAATAATAATATTTTATTTCAAATTATCAATTAAGTACGAGTCCTTAATCATTAACAAATTAACTGGTAATCCGATTTACAACCGAACCTTCTCGTCCAATGTTTCCAATATAGTTTCATTATGGTTTCAAGTTCATTAATATATATTACATTATTTATTTTAGCTACGGTGTTTATCGTTTCAAGTTGGATCTGTTCGTTTACCATTCGAGCTTCATTTATTTATCTATTTATTTCTCGGTTCATGAATCGAGGTGAGTACTTTCATACCCCTTTTTCCATCTTTCGTTTTGGGGTGACATTTCATACTTATCAAACTAAATGATTTAATTACTTGCATCTTAAACCCACAAACGTGATTGTATACCTTACTTGAATAATTGTTCGATTTGGTGTTCTATGTGTGACATCTGACCCGATCCGACCCGACCCAGGTACCCGTTTCTCTTATCCGATCTCTTTCTTTTGTGATTTAATATTTATTTATACTTATATTTTATTTTTAATAATAATAATATATATTTCCTTCCCGCCTCTTTCTCTCTCTTTCTTTCCGCCGTCCCCTCCCTCTTCCTTCTCTCTTTCCGCCTTCTTTTCCCTCTTGTCGCCGTCCCGCCCTTACGCCTTGTTTCCCTCTTCTAACTCTTTGCTTGTCCTTTGGTTCTTCCCGCCTAAGGATGTCTGCAGCTCCACGCGCCAGACTCCTTACATGGAAGCCTGCGTGAAGACATCTTGTTCCTGCGATGCGTGAAGAGAACTCTTCTCGCAGCGCGCTAAGAATGCATGTTCTTCCCGCAATGCGCTAAGAATGTATGTTCTTCCCGCGATGCGCTTAGAATTCCAGGTTCTTCACGCAGCGCGCTAAGGATTTGTGATTCTTCCCGCAGCACGCTAAGGTTTGTTGTGCCAGCCTTCGCGCTCGCGCACTCAGCCTTCTCGCGCTTGACCCTTTAGTCTAGTCTTCTGTTTATTCTAGCCGTTTGCTTTTGTAATGTCTTTTCTTCTGAGCTGTTGACCTAACCTATCTAATGTCTGAATAGTTACTTTCGGCGCAGCATGCGTACCAACCCCATTGGTTGGTAGAAAAAGTGACTGACATTATCTTTTGAGATCTGCTTTTGCCATGCTTGACCAGTACCTTTATCTGAACCGCCCATGCCTTTTTTACTGTTCCCTGACAGCTTTATCTTGCCCCCTGCAGCTGCCATATCTTTTGATATCTTTTGTTATCTTTTGTTTTGTCTTGTTCTGTTTGTCTTGGAATCTTTTCCCCTTTTTCTGGATTTATGTCTCCTAGGGTTTCTCTATAAATAATAGTATTATTTTTCCTAACACTACACACACAAAACACTTACTCTCTCCTGACCTCCTCCTTGCTCTCTCTGCCGCCTCCCTCTCTGCCTCCGTCTTCCTCCCTGATCTGCCCTGCTTTTCCGGTAATATATATATATAATAATTTACTTATTAATTATGCTAACTTGTAATCAAGACTTAAAACCGATCGTTAAAACAATAATCTTATTTATAGGTTAACTTGTGCTTGTTTAAAGTTGGTTCTTGCTTTATCTTACACCGCATCGTTTATCAAGTGAGTAATCTCGTACCTAATCCCTTTTTATTTTTAATGTTTTGGGATGTTCATGTGTTCATACAAACTTAGAGTCTTAAACTTGTTTATGAACTTTAGTCGCGCAGTATCCCATGTGTTGAGGACGTAGACTTGGCTGTTTATTTGTATGTGTGGATCATTAACCGTCTTGTCGGTCTATTCCGCAGTTTTCATGGTACCATTAGATGAACACGGGAGAACTATCGTTTATGATTTTCTCTTTTGTTACACTTGCACAGTTAGTCTTGTTTGTGAGCTCAATTGTGAGCACTGGCAGTCTTGTCTCTTAGAGTTGGTCCCGATCTGATTACACCCTTGTTGAAACCCAGACATACACATGTTGCGCGCAGATTTATTGTTATCTATGTATTGTATTAAACTTGATTTCTCACCAACACGCAAGTGTTTGACGTTTATTTTAACACATGTTCAGGTTTGCAGTAGCTGTTTTGGAGCTTGTGGACACATAGGACGTTTTTACTTTTGGACCTAGATTAAAATGTATCAAGACAAGTTATTGCTGTTCGAATATTTTGATTTATAATATATTGATTTATGTTGGTTTATTTATATCTTATGTATACGTTGCGCATGCGTGAATGAATATATTTATTAAATATTGACACCCAATAGTGTCACGAGTAATGAAACAATATGTGGCGCCCCGATGTATAATCCGCCTTTGGTCGGGGTGTTACAGATTGGTATCAGAGCTCGTTGACTTTAGGATAGGTGGTTAGACGTAACGGCCTAGAATACCTAAGAGTCCCTTCTCGCGCATGAGAGAAATCTCATGTTTGCACGCTTATTGTTAATTACTCGTTATTTATGAATATGCTCGCACTTGCGCAGTATATGATTTTATGTTTTATTTCGCGATATTTCGATTTTTGCTGAATTTCGATTTTTATTGATTTTACTTACATATTCGTTTGTTGGGATTGAAAATCCGAAAAGTCATGGTGATACATGAATAGTTGATTTTCAATTTCCATTTACGATTATGTTCTGAGGTTGGAGACTTGAAAAGTCATGGTGATACATGAATTGTCAACCTCCAATACTCATTTTCTTGTATGTTTTATATTGAAGATTGAAAAGTCATGGTGATACATGAATCGTCAATCTCCAATACTCGTTTGCTCGTATATTTTAAATTGGGAATTCGGAAAGTCATGGTGATACATGAATTGTCGATTTTTGATTCGAATTTGTTACCTTTATTAAGACTGCATTTAAAGTCATTTATTTTACTTTAACTTTTGATAGTATCTAACTCTGCGAAACCAAGCTTTATAAAGTTATACTTTGCGATAAAACCAAGATATTAACTAAAATTAAAACTTTTATAGAATGCCTCCGCTATCTCGCCGATTTCAGAGAAGAGAAGCCTCGCGCATGCGTAGACAGCAACGTTCCCAGGAAATGGCCGCCGTGATAGCCCAAGCCTTGAGCCAAAACAATACCTCCAGTTACAACATTAAGTCCTTTAACGCGGGTAACCCTCCAAAGTTCACAGGTCTTGAAGGAGCCACCGTGATGCTCCAATGGCTCGAAAAGATTGAAAACACTTTCCTCCATACCCAATGCCCCTCAGACAGACGAACCCTATATGCTTCCAGTGTCCTGGAATCCAGAGCGCTTACATGGTGGAATGGAGTAGCTCATGCGCGTGGCGCAGAGGCTGCTTCTAGCATGACATGGGAGGAATTCAAGGAAATTCTTACGCGAGAATTCTGCCCTCCCAACGAAGTTAAGCGCCTGGAGGAAGAATTCTGGAACTTGAAGCAATACAGCGGAGAAGCGCGCGAGTACGCGACGCGCTTCCATGAACTAAGCCTGCTTGTCCCTCACCTTGTTACCCCTTCCCGCCGAGCCATAGAGAAATTCCTTGGGGGTCTCCCCATGGAAATTCAAGATTCTGTATGGGCCAGAAACCCAGTTACCCTCTCTGACGCCATCGAATTGGCCGCTGTGCTCAGCGACAACCATGTCAGAGCAGGAACCCTGTTCCTGCGGGGAACAGAAAAGACCAAACTCACCAAGACTGTCCCTGAACCAACAGAAACCAAACCTGAACCCTCAAACCGTAACAACCTCAAGCGCAGGCGCAAGGCCTATGCGCTTACCAACCCGCCCATTGTCCAGCAACCCGCATACCAACCCCCAGTTTACGCGCCTAACCCTCTGTCAGCTTACCCAACTCCCCCTGTAGTTCACAACTATGCCCTAACCAATCCAGCACTCCCTGCCCCGCCAACTAAGAAACCTTACACAGGAAACCATCCCTTTTGCCCAACCTGTAGATTTCACCACCCAACCCAAACCCCGTGTCGACTTTGTAACCGATGTGGCCGTACTGGTCACACTGCTGAGAACTGTAGAGTCCTTCCCGCCAATCCAATTGCGCCAACACCACCAGTCTACCCGCAGAACCCACAATCAATCTACCAAAACCCACGACCCAGATCGTGCTTTAACTGCGGTGATCCCAGTCATTTCCGGAACGCGTGCCCGAGACTACAAGTGCAAATCACACAAGCGAATCCGGTGAACCAGATTTCAAACCAAGTGACGCGTGGACGAGCTTTTAACATAACCGCGCACCAAGCGCAAGCGAATAATGACGTAGTTAATGGTACATTTTTGCTTAACGGATTTTATGCTTCTGTACTTTTTGATACTGGCGCCGATCGAAGTTTTATCTCTCGCGCCTTCGAGCAGAAGCTTGCGCGACCGCGCAACGATTTAAAAGAAGATTTTTCAGTTGAATTGGCTAACGGTGAAACTGTTTTAATTAACTCGGTGATTAAAGATTGTACGCTTAACCTTAACGAAAACGATTTTCTGATCGACCTCATCCCCATGCCTCTTGGAAGCTTTGATGTTATTATTGGTATGGACTGGCTCTCGCATAATCGCGCCGAAGTTAATTGCGCCAAGAAGTTGATTCGCATTCCTCGAGAAAATGGTGATCTTCAAATTTACGGCGAAAAACCCTCCAGTGGTCTTAAACTTATGTCTTGCGCCGAAGCCCAAAGACTCATGCGGAAGAAGTGTATTGCATTTCTAGCCCATGTGGTTAAACCTGTTGAAGAGAAGAAGCTTCGCGATATCCCTGTTGTGCGTGATTTCCCTGAAGTTTTTCCTGATGATCTTCCTGGTATCCCTCCCGCTCGTGAAGTCGAGTTCCGTATTGATCTTGTCCCTGGTGCTTCCCCCGTAGCCAAATCTCCTTACCGTCTTGCGCCCGCTGAGATGCAAGAATTGGCAAGCCAACTTCAAGAGTTGACTGCTAAAGGATTCATTCGCCCTAGCTCTTCGCCCTGGGGTGCTCCGGTGTTGTTCGTTAAAAAGAAAGATGGATCGTTTCGCATGTGTATTGATTACCGCGAGTTGAACAAACTCACCATTAAAAACCGGTATCCCTTACCGCGTATTGACGACCTCTTTGATCAACTCCAAGGTGCCTCTTGTTTCTCGAAGATTGATCTCCGCTCTGGCTATCACCAGTTGCGCATCCGCGATGAAGATGTTCCGAAGACTGCTTTTCGAACTCGTTATGGCCATTTTGAATTCTTGGTCATGTCCTTCGGTCTAACCAACGCACCCGCTGTTTTCATGGATCTAATGAATCGGGTGTGTAGGCCTTTCTTGGATAAATTCGTGATTGTGTTTATCGATGATGTTCTGGTGTATTCTAAGACCAAGGCCGAGCATGAGCAACATCTTCGGTTGGTGTTGCAAAAGCTTAGAGATGAGCAACTCTATGCTAAGCTTTCCAAGTGTGAATTTTGGTCGGATGAAGTACAGTTTCTTGGCCATGTTGTAAATAAGATGGGTATTCATGTCGACCCATCCAAAATTGAAGCAATCAAGAACTGGATTACGCCATCCTCTCCTTCTGAGATCCGTTCCTTTCTGGGCTTAGCTGGTTACTACCGGCGATTTATTTCGAACTTCTCAAAGATCGCTTTGCCTTTAACAGCTCTAACGCACAAAGGTAAACCGTATATTTGGGGCTCGAAGCAAGAAGAAGCCTTTCTAACGCTCAAGCGTTTGTTGTGTGAAGCTCCTGTTCTTGCGCTACCTGAGGGTAATGATGATTTTGTCGTGTATTGCGATGCATCCAACCAAGGTCTTGGTTGTGTTCTTATGCAACGAGGCAAGGTTATCGCTTACGCATCGAGGCAACTTAAGGCTCATGAAAAGAATTATACAACTCACGACCTCGAACTTGGTGCAGTTGTTTTTGCCTTGAAGATCTGGAGACACTACCTTTATGGTACTAAGTGTATCCTCTACACTGACCATAAAAGCCTTCAGCATATCTTTGATCAAAAGGAACTTAACATGAGGCAACGCCGATGGAACGAACTCATCAGCGATTACGATTGTGAGATCCAGTATCATCCTGGTAAGGCTAATGTGGTAGCCGACGCGCTCAGCCGAAAACCCTGTCAGCTTAACTGTATCTTGCCGCGCACCCAGCTTCACTTCGCGCCGATTCAAAGCAACCTTGAATCGCGTATTCGTGACGCGCAGCGCGCATCCATCAGTAATGGTAACCTTCGCGCCGAGTTAGCGTGTGGCGCGGAAGCGCACTTTGTCCCTAATCTGAGTGGAATTCTCTGTTATCTTAATCGCATCTGGATTCCCTTTGATGAGAATCTTCGCGCAGATATCCTGAGTGAAGCGCACAAATCTCGGTATTCTATTCATCCCGGCGCTGATAAGATGTACAAGGATTTGCGCATTACTTATTGGTGGCCCGGTATGAAAAAGGATATTGCTGTGTTCGTAGCTAAATGTCTGACTTGTTCTAAAGTGAAAGCTGAACACCAACGCCCATCTGGTTTGCTCGAACAACCAGAAATTCCTACGTGGAAATGGGAATGTGTAGCGATGGACTTTATTACCAAGTTACCTTTGACAGCAAGCAAACATGATAGCATTTGGGTAATAGTGGATCGATTGACTAAGTCTGCTCACTTTCTGCCCATTCGTGAAAACTACCGTGTTGAGCAACTCGCGCAGCTTTATGTCAAGGAAATTGTCTGCCGCCATGGTACTCCTTTGAGCATCATATCCGATCGCGATGGCCGTTTTATATCTCGCTTTTGGAAATCTCTCCAATTTGCGCTAGGAACTCGCTTGGACATGAGTACGGCATATCATCCTCAGACTGACGGTCAGTCTGAGCGAACTATTCAAACTCTTGAGGATATGCTCCGATCTTGTGTTCTTGATTTTGGAGGTAATTGGGATTCGCACCTGCCTTTGATTGAGTTTTCTTATAATAACAGCTATCATTCCAGTATTGGTATGGCCCCATTTGAAGCACTTTACGGTCGTAAGTGCCGCTCCCCGATTTGTTGGAGCGAAGTGGGAGAAGCTCAAATCACAGGACCCGAACTTGTTCAAGAGACAACTGATAAAATCGCCAAGATCCGTGATCATCTGCTGACTGCCAGGAGCCGACAGAAGAGTTACGCAGATCGTAGGCGAAAGCCTCTCGAATTTCAAGTTGGTGATCTTGTTCTCCTCAAAGTGTCGCCTTGGAAAGGTGTTGTCCGCTTTGGGAAGAAAGGTAAGCTTGCTCCTCGTTATGTTGGTCCATTCAAGATTCTCGCGCGTGTGGGAAAAGTTGCCTACAGACTTGACCTGCCGCCCGCGCTCAGTAATGTGCATCCAACGTTCCATGTATCCAATCTCAATAAGTGTTTAGCTGACGAGAACCTTCACATTCCACTTGATGAAGTTCAAGTTGATGAAACTATGCATTTCGTTGAGAAGCCTGTTGAGATTATGGATCGCGAGGTTAAGCAAACCAAGCGCAGTCGTATCCCTATCGTGAAAGTTCGCTGGGAGTCCAAGCGCGGAGCCGAGTTTACATGGGAAAGGGAAGATCAAATGAAGATCAAGTACCCGCACCTGTTCTCTGCGCAACCTACTTCGAGATAAATTTCGGGACGAAATTTCTTAAAGTAGGGGAGACTGTGACATCTGACCCGATCCGACCCGACCCAGGTACCCGTTTCTCTTATCCGATCTCTTTCTTTTGTGATTTAATATTTATTTATACTTATATTTTATTTTTAATAATAATAATATATATTTCCTTCCCGCCTCTTTCTCTCTCTTTCTTTCCGCCGTCCCCTCCCTCTTCCTTCTCTCTTTCCGCCTTCTTTTCCCTCTTGTCGCCGTCCCGCCCTTACGCCTTGTTTCCCTCTTCTAACTCTTTGCTTGTCCTTTGGTTCTTCCCGCCTAAGGATGTCTGCAGCTCCACGCGCCAGACTCCTTACATGGAAGCCTGCGTGAAGACATCTTGTTCCTGCGATGCGTGAAGAGAACTCTTCTCGCAGCGCGCTAAGAATGCATGTTCTTCCCGCAATGCGCTAAGAATGTATGTTCTTCCCGCGATGCGCTTAGAATTCCAGGTTCTTCACGCAGCGCGCTAAGGATTTGTGATTCTTCCCGCAGCACGCTAAGGTTTGTTGTGCCAGCCTTCGCGCTCGCGCACTCAGCCTTCTCGCGCTTGACCCTTTAGTCTAGTCTTCTGTTTATTCTAGCCGTTTGCTTTTGTAATGTCTTTTCTTCTGAGCTGTTGACCTAACCTATCTAATGTCTGAATAGTTACTTTCGGCGCAGCATGCGTACCAACCCCATTGGTTGGTAGAAAAAGTGACTGACATTATCTTTTGAGATCTGCTTTTGCCATGCTTGACCAGTACCTTTATCTGAACCGCCCATGCCTTTTTTACTGTTCCCTGACAGCTTTATCTTGCCCCCTGCAGCTGCCATATCTTTTGATATCTTTTGTTATCTTTTGTTTTGTCTTGTTCTGTTTGTCTTGGAATCTTTTCCCCTTTTTCTGGATTTATGTCTCCTAGGGTTTCTCTATAAATAATAGTATTATTTTTCCTAACACTACACACACAAAACACTTACTCTCTCCTGACCTCCTCCTTGCTCTCTCTGCCGCCTCCCTCTCTGCCTCCGTCTTCCTCCCTGATCTGCCCTGCTTTTCCGGTAATATATATATATAATAATTTACTTATTAATTATGCTAACTTGTAATCAAGACTTAAAACCGATCGTTAAAACAATAATCTTATTTATAGGTTAACTTGTGCTTGTTTAAAGTTGGTTCTTGCTTTATCTTACACCGCATCGTTTATCAAGTGAGTAATCTCGTACCTAATCCCTTTTTATTTTTAATGTTTTGGGATGTTCATGTGTTCATACAAACTTAGAGTCTTAAACTTGTTTATGAACTTTAGTCGCGCAGTATCCCATGTGTTGAGGACGTAGACTTGGCTGTTTATTTGTATGTGTGGATCATTAACCGTCTTGTCGGTCTATTCCGCAGTTTTCATGGTACCATTAGATGAACACGGGAGAACTATCGTTTATGATTTTCTCTTTTGTTACACTTGCACAGTTAGTCTTGTTTGTGAGCTCAATTGTGAGCACTGGCAGTCTTGTCTCTTAGAGTTGGTCCCGATCTGATTACACCCTTGTTGAAACCCAGACATACACATGTTGCGCGCAGATTTATTGTTATCTATGTATTGTATTAAACTTGATTTCTCACCAACACGCAAGTGTTTGACGTTTATTTTAACACATGTTCAGGTTTGCAGTAGCTGTTTTGGAGCTTGTGGACACATAGGACGTTTTTACTTTTGGACCTAGATTAAAATGTATCAAGACAAGTTATTGCTGTTCGAATATTTTGATTTATAATATATTGATTTATGTTGGTTTATTTATATCTTATGTATACGTTGCGCATGCGTGAATGAATATATTTATTAAATATTGACACCCAATAGTGTCACGAGTAATGAAACAATATGTGGCGCCCCGATGTATAATCCGCCTTTGGTCGGGGTGTTACACTATGCTTATTTGTCTATGTGTTTATCGCTTTTGGATGGTGGAACTATAAATCCTAGACCATTTGGCAACTCCTCATGGCAAGGTGTCGTTAACGTAATGCAATTAACGATAACTATAAAATCCTAGACCACTTGGCAACCCCTTGTAGCTAGGTGGCGCTAACGTAAAACTATTAGCGATTGTCAATTTATCCAAGTTTATAGCTTTTATTTATTGTTTTGTATACAAGTTTGTGGCTTTTTATTACTATATACTTATAGGCTCAAACTTATGAATTGCTCACCAACATTTGTGTTGACAAACTTTATTTTATGAAATGTTACAGGTTTGACCTTTGTTGACTCGAGTGCTGAAGGAAATCGTTATCAAGACTATTAGGGTATTAGTGAAATGAACAATATGATTGCTATTTGCTTATATGAACGAGATGTGTTATTAGTGATTTGTTGAAATAAAATGAGTTGAATAAATATTGTCACTTTAAATAGTGTCTTGTGTATTTATCCAATCACGTTGCACCCCGGCATGTTCCGCCGCCTTTGTTCGGGGTCTTACATATTAGAACGTTTAAAGATGTTCTTTTTTGGTCAGAACATTTAAAGGTATTCAGTTTTGTTTCAGAACGTTTAAACATAATATTTGTACTGAATTTATAAACAACATTATTTAAAAATGTATAAACAGAACGTATAAAGTTTTTGTACTGAACTTTTTAAAGTTTAATTGATTTTGTTCTGAACGTTTAAACAGAACGTATAATACGTTTAAACATAACGTATAATTAGAAAGTATAAACTTAATGTTAATACTTTCAAAGTCAAAACCCAGAACTCAAAACTCAAAATTGATCGACAGATGCTTCAAATTGATGATTAATTGGATCAATTTCAAGGTTAATTGATCAATTAGGTTCATCAACAATTCTAATTTCAATTTCAATCGGAAATTGCTTAACTGACCTGTGACCAACGATCGATGGTGGTGACGGACGATGGTGGTGCTCATGACAGTAGACGATGGTCGCGACGGTGGACTTTGACGGGTATGCGTTAAGTATTTTTAGGTTAATTACAATTATGCCACCGCGTAGTTCTAATTGCAATTAGGATCGGGTGGTGCAGGTTCTCGCGTACGTAACGTACGATAAGCTATTATTGTACGTTAACCCACCCCTATATATATATATATAAATGACTATCTAACATAGATGTCATCTACATAAAGAGTATGTTACGAAACATTATTAGAAATAATATTATACGCGGGTGATATAGATTGACAATTGCACGTGATATCATGTAATTGTTAATTTATAATTATACGTGTAAAATAATAAAACCCGTTATGTCGGTAATAACAGTATGTATGAATTAACCCATGTCTAATCAGACATTTTCAAACCAAGAAAGATTAGTATAAGTCAAATTATATAATAAATTTGATCCAAGATCACAAGAAGTTTTCCCTATATAAATACATATTCAAAGATAGAGCATAGCTCAAAAAAATAATATTGACAAAAAATATATAAAAACAAGAATAAGTGACTACTAAAAAAATAAGAATTATTAGATTAAAATAATCTCACCTTTAGTGTGTTGGCTAATAATAATCCCACTTCAGTTATTTCTTTCTGGAAGTCCCACATTTTCCTTGTTTTTTGTTTTATGATCACCACTAAAAAAATTAACGGGGTTAAGTTTTTGCTGATGTGGCTAATGACTTGCAATTTTTAATATCCTACATGGCTTTTACTTTTTTTTCCCCTCTCTGATTAATTACATGGAATTCCACTAGCTATAAATGGGGAAAAATCAATTTATACATCAACTAGAAATAACATTTGATAGCTCAAATTATAGTATGAAAATGATCAAACAAATGGAAACTTACAAAATAATTATAAGAAAAAAATAGGTCTAATCAAATTTTGAATGAATAACGGAATAATGATCAGAAGAACTCTCCGAAATTCAGGTTTTCGTATTTATACTTGAATATCCGAAATTCATTTCTATACAAATAGTTTTATGATTAATTGTAAGCTATAAACAACTTATCTATAAAAGAAAAAATGATAATACATTTTGAATAAATGATAATACATGTGAAGAATAAGCAGTGATAGAATAATTACAAAAGATAAGCAAAGGCAAATAAAAATGGTATAAAACTATACTCTTGCCAAGATTATTAATAAGATCATTAATAAGATCACCAGTATTGTAAAGAGAGAATTTTCTTGCTTAACAAATCTTGAGGACGAGATTTATATAAAGGTGAGGAGGATATAACACCCTTAAAAAATATATTTTAAAATATCAACTTTAAAATTTAATTGAAGGGTCACAATATATATATATATATATATATATATATATATATATATATATACATACATATACATACTAGCAAGTTACCCGCGCGATGCGGGCAGCGGCGACAATTTACCGTATGGTACTTGGTTTACGTTAGTCTATCAATGATTTTGTGATGTATTGTATAGTTTGAGTCGACCTCAAGATGGCTTTGTTTCTGCGGTAGCAATGACAATTTAAAACATGGTAGTGATTTTGAAGTTCTAGAAAAATCCCTCAGAGCAAAATATAGCCAAATATCAAACTACAATTACTAAATATTTCTCAAAATCCCAAGTACATAACTACTTCGTACACTCACATATTCTTAAAGTCTTAAAGGTGTAAAATTGTTTAATCCGCCAGGGGTATATTCGTCAAAATCACTTAGCCTACCTAACCGCCCAACTCTTGCTGGCATGTTCTCTCCCAACCGGATCAATGATTTCCTGATAGATAAAGGCAAAGGCAAAACATGAGCATATGCGATGATATACAATCATCATCATCATCATCATCATCATCGTACTCAGTATATCCCACCAATAACAAAGCTATAGTAGGGTCTGAGGAGGGTAAGATGTAGACAACCTTACCTCTACCCCATATGCGATGATATACAATCATAAGGCAATAATAATGCACTAACAAATCTTTTCTGGTGAACTATGGCAATATCACAATTATAAGACAATTGAATAGACACCTCTAAAACCAAATAGGCGAAAAAACAAACCAAATTTTACAAATTGAGAAAGAAACATACCGGCCAGCTAGAATGCAATCATGTCTTGTAACTCGGCTTCCAGAAATCGACAATTGTGCATGGCTCATTTACAACAATAATCATTAAACACTTAAAAATAGAAACATCACGAGACAAAACGTATAAGTTAATCTTCAATAGTGTATATCTTCATCTTGTATAAGCTTAAGACATAAAAGCTTCACTGAGACGTAAAATCAATTTTATTACTCATTACACTGGCTACATATGCAACATATATTCTAATTATGAATTGTGGTGTAAAGGGTATTTGCAAAAGCCAATATGCCGTTCAACTGTTAATATGCAGCCCAGCAGATTCAGTTTATAACATCATGGACATCTAACATAGAGTGTGATAATCCAAGTTAAAGCAAAAAATGCAGTTTATACTTTATACCAAAATATCCATCATGCCCTTTTTGAAACAGTTCATACGAACTATTAATATGCAACCAAATTATAAATATGTAATGCATGCTCTTCATGTACAAGCACCTGATGCGTCTATTGTACAATTTAATTGCCCCATTAACCATTACAATACTTGCTTACGGCCCAAAATATAGATTAATACATATATTTTGTTACATATAGATATGAGAGATAAGTTAATGGAAAATAATCGAGAGGAATAATAAAAAAATATAAAGAAAACAACGACAAGCTAACTACATCGATATAATTGCATACTTTAGCTCAAAATGGGAAGCAAAAGAAATTAAAGACTTAATCACACCTGGTATGTCGGTTAGTTCGGTTTCAGTTACGTTAATTCGTTTTCTGCTCACCCCAATAAACTTTCGCTTAGTCAAGAAAACTAATGCCTTTCGAAACTTTTAATATAACTATTGTTACCTTTTTAGCTTAGTTTTATGATTTTTTTTGTAAATTTTGTAGTAAACATGATGTTAACATCAAAGCTTTAATAACATATAAATAAGAAAACTGGTTTTAGAAATCGTAACAAATCCATAGTAAATACAGATTTGAATAAAATGAACATTTTTGACTCTTAGAAGTAACTGCATTAACCAATCACGAGTATAAGGAAATATTACTTATAATTTGGTGCATGCATTATATGCCGCATACAAAAGTTCTTGTACATATAAAGAAATTCAAGCATCGCACATCAACTCGAAACAAATTAAAATATACCTCACAGAGGAACTGGAACTCGAACTCGTTAAGTAGTCTTGATCCATCAGCAACATGAAATCTCCCTGAAACAAAACAAAATCAATTATGGTTCAACTCGTTGGTAATTTTTCAATCCCAAACTTCCTCTCTGCTTGTTTAAATTTTGGGAGCTCGGGCTCGGCTCGTTAGTAGCTTTTCAAGCTTGAGTGGAGCTTGAGCTCAACTCTTTCATGCGCTATTTCTAATGATCGAGCTCGGCTTTTTAGTAGTTTTTCAAGCTTAAGCTGTTTAGCAGTTTTTCAAGCTCGGCTCATTTGTTATTTATTAATTAATTTATATACCTATTTTTAATAAAAGATTCATTTAAGTTCGCTCTTTTGGACCTGGAACTACAGTCTTTTTCAAGCTGCAATAGCAAAAACATCCCAAAATATGCGGCTACATTGTTGTAAAGTTTGTACCTGAAGCGATATTGTTCATCATCATTATTTAGCATCACATATCATTTTCAAAACGCACATTCATACTTCTTTTGATTAAAATAAAAGGTAAAAACAAAAATACCTTATCTGACGCTAATCGGGATATGTGAAATGTTTTTCCACGAGTTTTGTGCGACCTTAACAACACCAAATCTCAGAATGCATTTTGTGCAGTCATGACGTGTGGATTTAGCAATGCCGACTCGACTGCAAGCCTCTTAGCCAAAATAGGATTTTGGGGATTATATTGCAATAAGAACAAATATTAAAATTGTTGTAATACACAGAACCAAATCCATTGATAAACTCCACCCGAACATGATGTCAAAATTCCTCCCTTATAATGTAAACACCATCATGGCAGCTACTAAACTGTATGTAAAAAATCACAAAAAAAAGAGACTGTTGGTTTAAACCTCACATCACTTAATAACTTCAGATAAAGCCATTAAATCGAATGTGTCGCTCATTCTTATTTTGCTTTCTAAAAATCAAAATAAAAAAATAAAACATTGGTTTGAAGTACGCTTAAATAACACACATTTTAAAATATGTAGCCTTTTTTAACTACGTCGAGCCATTAACCCATTTATTAAATTCAAAGTAAAAAATAATTATTATTAATAAAGGTAAACTTGTCACCCCGTTTAATCATTTATTTAGATTTATAGACTTATTCTAAAATTTATACAGTTAACAAACAAATATAAACAAACATGACATGTTCATTTTCTTAACAAACGAACGAACACAAACATGAGAGCATACGAAACATTAAGTAGAAAATAGAAAATTGGTAAAAAAAACTTATACATGAGTCCGCAGCATTTGTGGCATCATCATTCTATATAATAAACACGTGATGGTCATGTCACAATGAAAGTAAGAAATGCAAAATAAAGCTAAATTAATATCAATATAGGAACACATGATTTACCAAAAAGAAGATCATGAGCAAGATTAGTTTTGCCAAACAAAGTTGAGAGTCGACAAACTTTAGAGAGTAAATTAATTAATTATATATTGTTTTATTTAAATTAGAATTTGGAAATTCGGTAGCTACTAAATTTATGTAGTAACTTACAATTGCATATTCAGGTCTACAGTTGGATAACATGAGAAATATCAAAAGCCTTTTTCAAACTTTGATTCTGGTAGTATTTGACAAAGGTTAAGATAAGATTATATGAAAACATGACATGTACAGAGAAAATATAAAGGCGATACTAACAAACGGTAGGAAAAAAAATTAAGTTGAGTAGATAACTTGCATAGTTGCAGCCAAACAACAACTGCAAGAAATGAGACATTAAAAAAATTGACTATAATTCAAAACAAGGAATAACTTAAAAGCTACCAAAATAGGGGGTAATTGATGCCACCTACAATTTTCGTCTCACGTTAAGGATGATGTGCCACCTACAAGTTTCATCTCAAATTCTGCATAACTTAGGATAACTAAGAACCTACATATGATAAAATCCAAAAATTAACAGGGATATGAATTTAAATGTTTACAATTTCACATGCATTTCAAAGAGTTAGTAAATTCATTAAACATAATTTCCAAACATTCTTCGATTCTAATATCTAAGGTTTGGTCTTAATAATACTGACCGATACATAAGTAAAAACAATATCATACAACTCAAGTGTTGCTCCTAAGGCCCCAAATCAATAGACTTTCAACAACTTACTGACACACATAAGCTCTAAATTTTCTCTATATTATTTGATATTATCGTCGTACTTTCCAAGAAACAAATATATATCTCTGTCCTCACATAACAAACTCAAACTACCAACTCATAAGATATATATTCTCTACCAATGATACCCTTACTAAGTGCATATGTTTTATTATTCACTAAAGAAGATGTTGTACATATTGTATATATATAACAAATAATCAATTATGGGTACTTTCTTTTTAGATGAAACTGATGACATAGCCAAAAATCCAGATATAAAATTTCAAACCATAATTGTAAAGCGAGATTAGAACTACCAACCCCATATGCAAGAGGCCATGAGAATTTTATCAACGTCAGCAGCTTGAGCATCTAGTTGATTTAAATGCGAAATTGTGTGAGGAGTTTGAATCATTTGAGGTTGTTAACCATCAATCGACACTCAAAGAATAATAACCAAGAAATTGTACCTTAAAATCGAAACGAAAACCAACCCAAAAACATACCTCAGGAAGTCTGATCGGAACCCTAGGCCAACGATTCTTCAGCCACTCTTGAATCCAAGAGCTATACGAGCACCATTTGATCGATCTCTACTCTCATTCATCGTTGTGTAAATTCTCATGGTTTGTATGTATGTGTGAGATTCAAATTTGAATTTTGAATGAGACCGCGTGTTTTCAATTAAAATTCCAAAGGTGCTTAAACACTTGTACATCATGCTTAAATAACTTGTATCTCTTTGTTTTAAGAGTTTTTGTGTTAAATTACCAATTTATCCATCCTATATGCATTTTAATATAGTATAGATAATTAGTTTATATTTAAATTATCATTACTCGAACATTTAGAAAGAAATGAGCCTTTTAAACAAAGGTTAAAATTCATTAAACGATTATTTAATCTATATAATGTCAACAACAAAATAAATATCTATTTGTATATATATGAGTTATAAAAATATATATGTGTGTGCCATTGTTAGTATACTACATTAACAAATACAAGTTAACTATTATAATAGTTATTATTATTATTATCAGTTAATACAATTACACAAATGTACTAATGGGTCAGTGTGGCAAAATTGAAAACTCAAATATGTGGCCTAAGTACAAATTCATTAACGTTACAGCAGTGAACGTTTTCACATTATGTAAACATATAATAATAATTATTATTATACAAATGGCACTACGGTCTTTTAAAAAAATTGAGTATGAAAATTAGCAGGAGACCCAAGTGTATACTGATTGTAGCTAAGTAATATCGAACGCTACGGTGTTTGCTGAGCAATTTCGAGTGGGCCGAGACCCAAGTTATGCCTCGAGGGGTAATTAAGTAAATAAAATATTTTTGCGTCAGCTTATTAACAAGCATATAGCTGACGTATTTTCTTAACATTTCAGGAAAGCAAGTATAGTACAAGTAGCAATGGTTAAAGTCACTCATGGAGTTAGAGGCTCGCTATATGGAGATGGCTCAAGTTAATTATTAAAATATTATAAACAAGTTTATCAAAAAATTATAAATCAGACACTTGGATTTTTAATACCCGAGAAGTTTTTGGAATAAATTAATATTTTATTTGCAAGCACTCGGATACTTAATATCCGAGAATTTTTCAAAATAAATAAATACTTTTATTATAAACAAAGTCTTTCTCTAAAAACAACCCGCAACTCTAATATATATTTATAAAATAGGTACCAACTATTGGTCACACGCCTAGGCCATAAGTAAGGGTGTGACAAAGCCACCCCTCCTTTAGGTGAGTGTCCTGAAAGTTTATTTGTATACCAATATAGCATAATAATTTGTTTTCATACATGTGTTGCAGATTTGGATCATCTTGCCGGTCTTTATTGCAAGATAACTCAAGGTCTTCAAAAGAGGATTGACGATTCTCAAGAACTTGCCGCCACAAGGAACAAACTTATGGATAAATTGTGTAGTGAACTTCCACGGTTAAAGGAAGAGTGTTGTCTCAGAGCAAGTCATGTTGAGAAGATTAAGGCTTGTAGAGATAATTTGAAGGTTCATGTTGCGCTTGCTATCTGCCAAGCTAAAATCAAGAAGGTAGATCAAGCCCTTAATGTCGTATTTGATAAGACCTCCTGGAATCTCGAAGGTTGGCGTGATAGGGTCGTGTAGGTGGAAGCGGAGAACAAGGATTCTGGGCATTGTGAGGCTAAGGCTAAGGCTTGGGGTAAAGCTGATGAGGAGGATAAAGTGGAGCTAGCTGTGATGGTATCCGGGTTTGATGGATGTTAAAGACAAGGCCCGAGACTCCTTTTATTCATGGCTAATTTATTTTACTTGCTTTGATGATGATTGAATAATAATTATTTTAAAACAATGAATGGCTAGGGTAGAGGGATTCTGAGTTTCAGGACGAAGCACTGGCCATTCCTATCTTATTAGGAAAACTTATGATATCCTTGATGAAGAGAACCTAGCTTTCAGGATAAACCTTTTGATTTATAAAATATCTATCTTTTGGTTTTATTTATGTCTACTAAATTTTATTTATTGAAGAGTGTTGTAATTAACTTTTAAGTAATTATTTAAGTAAACAGGTTTGTCGATGATATTTGAATGACTAGAAATATACATTTAATAAAAAAGCCATTTGTGAAAATAGGATCGTTATATTAAAATCTTGGTGAAAACAAATTTAAGGAGAATAGTTTTTTGATTAATACTCTAGCATGATATCCTTTCATGATTATTTGTGGCAACAGGGTGATCCTGGGGATCCTTAGTAACAACTTTTGAAATAATAAAGCTAAGCTTTTAGGTTAACTTCTTTTGGATCGACACATAAGTATCAATTATTTATAATTTTCCAACATAGAAGTGTCATATGCTGGTGAAAAACTCAAAGATTTTGGGGAGAAGCCTAAAGATACTGGGAACAAATACACTGGGACCAGCCTGATTACTTAAGTGACACGAAAATGTTTAAGTTGTTGTTATATACTTGGGACTGCCACGTTTGTAACATGAAAATGTTAGGCTTTGATAAACTTAAGTCTAACCACGGTTAATAATATGATAATGTTATGCCCTTGATAATTATACTTGAGGATCCAATATGTAGCCAACAATAACAAAATTATCAGCCAATGTTACATGGACTGGTCCTACCATCCTGTACTACACATGAATATGTGTGCTCCTAGGGAGGTGTAGAAACCCTAAAAATCTAAAGGGTGAAAACCTTTAAACCGTAGAGGGACTTTGAATCCCCAAGCTTAGAGAGGTGGCCAATCCCCTAGGAATGCACTCACTTTCGTAGTCGGGATCCTGATATCCAGCAAAACACTTGAACCTTTATGAGGGTGGGTGTTAACTTGACTAATACCCCTTCGATAATGGGATTCATATGATAAAAAATAAATCTTGAACAAGTAGGGTTAGAATAACCATAATAAGTTAGATATGACACTCTAACTTACATGAAGTAGAGTTTGAGATGTACAACATTCCAGGATCTTAGTAGCATCCTACCATCCAAAGTGATCAATTGGTATGCTCCCTCTTCGGAATAGATCAAGTAAGGCCATTCCCACTTAGGTGCCAGCTTTGTCACTAGAATTGGTTGTTTTTTAAAATGCTTTTCTCAGTATCACATCTCCTACTTGAAATCTTTTTGTTATGATATTCTTGTTATATGACTTGGCTATTGTTTGTTGAATTGTTATAATACAGAATTTTGCTAAATCTCTGAGTTCTTCGATGATATCGAGATCGTTAGTGAGATCTTGATCATTTGTCTTGGTATTCTAGAGGTAGGGATGGTAATAAAACCCGAACCCGGTGGGAAAACTCGAAACCTGACCATAATTGGAACGAGTAATACCCGATCCATTAGGGTTTGGACGCGTTTGGGATTATTTTTGAAATTTTTCGTAGGTTTAAGATTTATAATATGCTCGATTACCTGACTCGATTACCTGATAATATTGACCCATTTATCCGATTATATACGCGATGTAGCCAACATAACTTTCTTATATATATTTATTTGTATGTATATTTTTATTGTATATTCCAATTGATAATTATGTTATCAATAAATAATTCTATATTAAATAAAAACATGAATAACTAGATATGCTATCAGGTTTCTTTTACCCTTAATACCCTGCTTGATTCAAGGGCATTTGAGCTTTTCTATAATTTGTTTTGAACAACAAGTGTTCGATGGAATTCTTGATGCTTTTTTACTTTGTAGATTTTGTTATACGATTTTAATTTAATATGCTACCAAGCATGCACATTTTTGAATATCATGTGTTAGATTTTTGAATGTTGTATATTCACAATTGTTAACTAGCAGACTTGCAACCATAGTCACATGGTTCGCGGTACACTTCGGTACGGGAACGTGGTACGGAATCGTAATTCGCTAGGTCTCTAAAATTCGGTACGAAGAGGGTAGGTTCATTTCGGATCGCTCCGGTACGATGTACCATATAATGTGGTACGATGTACCCATTAAACTTAGTATTATTTTTCTACATCATAAATTATAGGTAACTTCAAGACTTCAAAGTTCAAGCAACAATAAAAGAAAACTATTAGTAAAAGTTCAGGGTTAAATTTGTTAAAAAGCTATAACATGAAGGTTGAAATACGATTTAGGGTAAAAAAACAAAAGACAGGGTACAAATGGTTGTGAAGGCATGTAAACACTAATATACATATCACCGTCATGTTCAATTCTCTCCATCTCAGATTAGGTAAACTCAAGATCAACCTTTTTTTTATCTCAATTCTCCGTCTCCATCTCCATCTCCATCTCCATCTCCATCTCCATCTCCATCTCCATCTACATCAAAGAACCTTCAATTTCTCTTCTTCTCTTGTTACAATTCCAGTTTGCTATTCTAATTGATTGGCAAAACGTGTTTCTAGATCATGGAGATCGTGATCCCAATAGATTCTGGTACGAATGAATTAAGATTGTGAAACGCCAATTTCTTGATTAAAATCGCGAACCGGAGCGAACTGGGAACACGTTAGTACCGCGATTTGGTATGGACGATCCGGAACGAAAACCATGGCACTATCAGAGAATTATGTGACTATGCTTGCAACTCATATTTTTTTTGTTTGCTAGGCAGCAACATGCGTTAGATTACAAAACGCAGTAGGAAACCCGAAACTCGATGAGTATCCCAAAACCCGACGGGTAATTACCCGGTAAATACTTGACATGTTTCAGACGGGCTTTAATAATCGGGTATGGGTTTGGGATTACCTAAACCGTCCCATTGCCATCCCTATCTGGAGGCAGGATCTTGCTGTAGGGATCACCATCTCCGTTGGGATAACTGCTTCAGTTCCAAACACTAGAGAGAAATGAGTCTGACTAGTAGCATTCTTTAAAGTATATAGACAGAAATGGAAGTTCTTTGGCCCATTTTCCTTTCTTTGTCCCTAATTATTTTTTTTAAGGTATTGGTGATGATTTTGTTTGATGATTCTGGTTGACCATTGGCTTGAGGATACACCGGTGTTGAAGTTATCATTTTTATTCCCCAAGCAGCACAAAACTCAGCAGTCCTTTTACCAATGAACTGAGAACCATTATCACATACTAATTCTACTGGGATCCCGAATCTTGTTAATATATTACGTTTGATGATGGAAATTACTTCTTTTTCTCTGATTTGAACAAATGCTTCTACTTCAATACATTTGGAAAAATAGTCCGTCATTGCTAACATGAATAATTTTCCACCTGGAGCCTTAAGTAGTTTTCCTCCTATATCCATTCCCCATCTCATGAAAGGCCATGGCGACATAACTAGGTACATGTGCTCCGGTAGTTGGTGCAGGATATTGCTATGTTTTTGGTAGGCATCACACTTTTGAGCATAAGTCATTGCTTCTTTCCCCATAGTTGGCCAGTAGTAACCAGTTATGAGGATTTTGGAGAACAACTACCTGCCCTTAGTGTGATTTCCACAATAACCTTCGTGGATATCCTTCAATACATCTTGAGCTTCAGGATCCTTCAAGTATCTTAAGTACAGACCTTCAATAGATTTCATGTGGATAACATTGTGTAAAAGAATAAATTGAGATTCCTTCATACGAAAAGCCTTGAGATTTTCATCTTTAGGGATCTCGTTGTCTTGTAAAAATCTTTTGATGGGTAGTGTCGAGGATCCCTGGTTAGCTTCATTGCCTTTTGTATTCAATACTTCGTTTTTCATTTTGTTTAAGCATATCTATGGCCGGATTCAGGGTATAGATGATCGGAATTTGCATATCCGTCGGGATCCTGAAAGCCGATCCAAGATTTGCTAAGGAATGTGCCTCAACATTTTCTTCTATGGGTACCTGTTCATGACAAAATATTAGAATATTTTTACCAGATTACTATCTGGAGATATTGGTTTAGTCTTTCACCTTTGGCTGCATAGAAGCCATTAAAGTGGTTAGCTAATAACAAAGAATTAACAAATATATGAACATTTATAATTCTTATATCCTTAGATAACTGAATACCAATAATTAAAGCTTCATACTCAGCTTCATTGTTGGTAGCTTGGAAATCACATCTGACTGCCTGGGGTATCGTGTCCCCTTGTGGCGATTCCAGGATGATTCAAAGAGCATTTCACCTCTCCCTGACATTTGAGGATCTGTTAGTAAATGATATCCATTTATTCTTATCCTCAACTAGTTGTTGCACCTCGAGGTCAACCTCTAGTTGGATATCACTACTGAAATCAACCACAAAGTATTATAGAGCCTGAGATTTAGTTTGTTGTTCTGGGCTCATACACAAGATCAAAGGCACTCAGTTTTATAGACCCTTTAGCCATTCTACCCGACATTTTAGGTTTTCTTAAAACATTTTTTTATAGGATAATTGGTATGGATATGAATCATGTGAGTTTCAAAATAACGCCTTAACTTAGTTGAAGCCATAATTAAAGCTAAAATTAATTTTTTAAATGAGAATACTTGGTTTGAGTATCAAGAAAACTTTTACTTACATAGTAGACGGGATGATGTTCGCCTTCATGATCCTTAACTAATACGGGACTTACTATATTTCTCGAACTTGCCAAGTATAAGAACAATGGTTCACCGTCTTTGGTTTTATGAGTAGTGGTGCTGGTGAAAGGTACTTCTTTAAGTCTTCTAATGCTTTGCCATGTGTATGTCCCAGCTCAGATTATTTATTCTTTTTAAGGATATTATAAAAAATCCTTACATCTTTCTAAGAATCTTGAGATGTATCTATTCAGTGCTGCGATTCTACAAGTTCGCCTTTGGGCGTCCTTAACATTTGCTCGGGCTTTTAGATTCATGATGGCTTTAAGTTGTTCTAGACTTTCTTCTATTCCTCTTTTTGCAACCATATATCCCAAGAATTTTCCTGCTCCAACTCCAGTATGACACTTTGATGGGTTCAACTTCATGTTGTAATTGTCCAGGATATAAAAGGCTTCCTGGAGATCCTGAAGGTGATACCCAGTCTTTTTTAATTTCACCACCATATCATCTATGTAAACCTCCATGGTGTCCCCTAATTTCTCTTTGAACATCATGTTGACTAACCTCTGATAGGTTGCACCTGCATTTTTCAAACCAAAGGGCATAGCAATATAACAATATATACTTGTGGGGGTCATGAATGCTATATCCTCTTGATTAGATGGTTCCATTTGGATTTGCTGGAATCCTGAGAAGGCATCCATTAATGTTAGTAGCTCGTGTCCTGCAGTTGCATCCACCATCGAGTCTATGCGTGGTAATGGGAATGGATATTTGGGGCATGCATTGTTGAGATAAGTGTAATCAACACATGCTTTCCATTTTCTTTTCTTCTTCTGGACCACCACCACCACATTAACTAGCCATTTTCGAAAATTCACTTCTTTGATCGTCCCGGTCTTCAATAGTCTATCAACTTCTTCTTGGATGATGATGTTTCTTTCCGGTGCGAATTTCCATTTATTTTGTTGGATAGGCCTGAAATTTTTGTCTATGCCAAGTTTGTGAGTAATTATATATTTAGATATACTTGTCATGTTTTCGTGTTTCCAGCCAAATGTGGCGTTCATGCTTTTGAGAAAGTCGATTAGTTGTGTTTCAGTATCCTTAGGGATACCAGTTCCTATGAGCACTTTGATGTCAGGATAGTTGTACTTCTTTTACATTGTGCTCATTTGTTTCCAAGACATCTTGTGCTCTTTTATGTAATTTCTATGCTTGTGTTGGTTTTGTCGTTGGCTCATTAATTATGTCTAGCAATCCTTCGCCTCTTGTTGATCACTTTGAATCATGACCACCCCAAGGTGTTGGCATATATACACAGTGGTGGTATGTTGAAGGGAATGCTTTCATATCAATTATCCACGGCCTGCCCAATATAATATTAAAAGAAGTTAGAGCATCCGTAACACAAAACCTTTGGTTATAATTTACTGCCTCAACGTAGACAGGGAGATTGATTTCTCCCACGGTGCTTTTGGCTTAACCACTGAAACCAATTAAGACCGAGGATTTTTGTACAATCTCGGATTCTAGAATATCCATCCTTTTTAATCATTCCAACATGAAGATGTTCACTAAGCTGCCACCTTCAAGTAGGATTATGCAAACAAAACACTTAGCAATATATAAATTAATAACTAGACCATCATGATTAGGATCTTGAATGTTATTTCGATTCTCCTCATTAAAGGAGACATCAGTTAGGTCGGAGAAAGTTGTAGCTCTCATTGGTTTTTCTGGTCATTTAGCCTTAGCTACTTTAGCGTTTCTCCTTGCTGCTGAATAAGAGGTTCGACAAATATCTGACCCGCCAGAGATGAGGTTCACTATCTTGGCACCTGAAGGCGGGGATTCTGCCCTCTTAGGAACCTTTTCAAGATCCCGACTCCTGTTATTTTTCCTGCTCAGTAATATTTTTAGGTGGCCTTGACTTAGAAGATAATTGACTTTTTTCTAAGCGCCATACAATCTTCTGTCATATGACCAAAGTCTTCGTGAAGATACTATTAACTCGTTAATCTAATAAAGACTTGGGTTTTTTAATTTAGTTTAGTTTATTTGTTTAAAGACATTTGTATTTGGATTATTTGTACATAGATGGGCCTTGGGAACTTAGTTTATAACATGCCCAAACTTATGCAAATAATAATACGGTTTTAGGGTGTAAGGCATCATAAGGAAACGACAATTTCACAACAGTCGCGACTTTTCCTTCATGCCTCTTCATCTATATAAATACCGATCTTAGATTTCAGTTGTAAACAATCAGTTTGTCAATAATAATTATGTTATTGTTATTCTCTTTTCTACTCTTTCAGTCAATATTAGAAATCTTGTTGTTATTGTTAATACAAAATATGAAGCCACAATCAAAGTTTAATCAGAAGAAGACGATCCAAGGGATGCCAATGTCTAACAGTGGTACCAGAGCGAAGATCAGAGGCGATTCACTTTACAATTGTAACGCCACCGGAAGGATTCGAAATCCTGCCTTAAGCCTTGAACATCGATGTTCTGGCGGTGATTCAAAACTTGGTTTTGGAAAAAATATAATCACGAGGGGATTGGCAGACATGCAAATTGAATCATGTCCAAGAGAAGGCATATGGAGAAAACAGCACATAATTCTTGAACCGTGAAATCGTTGGCAACCCGGAAATCAATTCGATAGCAAAAGGTGTTGATAAGGTTGTGTACAAGAGTAATTCAAGTTCTAAGCAGAATATGAAACGGGTTAAATGTTATCGGTGCCGTACTCGCGGTCATGTGACGGCCAATTGTACGAGTAAGTCTCCTTAATTATTTTCGTTTGGAAACAATTATCCCAAAGATTACTTGGTTAAGAGAACCGAGTATGGAAATTGGAACAAAATATGGGTTGTTGATCCATTGTTCAAAAAGCATATGACCGGAGACAAGTCAATGTTTAAAAACTTGAAAAGTTGTTTTTCAATTGAAACAAAAGGAAAAGATCATGGAATTCTATATTTCAGTGGGATCGATGAAATAGAAATTTCTATGAATGAAGGCCCAAAATTGATTCCAAGTGTTAGGTTTGTACCTACTTTTAAAAGGAATGTGTTGAGTTTGTCTAAATTAAATGATCAAGGATTTGAAGTAACATTTGAAGGGGACAAATGTTACATAAGTGGTATGTTTGACACATTGGGGGAACCTAGTAATAATGTTAATTCTGAAAACAATTATGTTGTTAATTATTATGATGCCTTAGATGATCAAACTATACTTGAATCAGAAAAGGGAAAATTGGAAGCAGATATTGAAGGATGGTTTGATCATGATGCTAAGGATAATATGCTTACTTTGGTTAATGATCCTGATGTGGATCAAGGAAAACCAAATAAACAATCCAATGAAGGTTGGGTTAATTTTTTAGATTCCCTTCACATACCAAATTATGTGATGCTTTGTAAAGAATCATTACATAAAGAATTCGGTAAATTTGTAAAGTGGTTATATGAGGATCATTTCAATCAAATCAATAAGGAATATCCACCTAAACTTCCCAATAGGCAAGAAATTGATCTATTCGACTTATACTTATTTGTTGAAGAGGCCGGTGGATATAAGAAGGCAACAAAAGATGGAAAATGGTTGGATATAGTGTCAAAATTGGGTTTTCAACAAAGTTATGCTTCAAATCTAATGATAATTTATAGGGTTACTTGGAGTTGATGGCTTGGAGATACGGTTCGGAAAAGAATGAAGAAGGAGAAACAAGCATAAATGTCAAAGAAGGAAATAATGTTCTGAATCTAGAAGAAATTACTAATGAAGATGATAAAGTTTGTGAAGATAACAATGAAGAAACCAAGGTACACGATAATCAATTGAAAGATATGGTTAAAGAAGCATTTCTGCCAGATGCTGATAAAAGTGAAGAATACAAGTTGGATGCATTGGAGGACCTTGAAGATATTGATGATTTCTTTCTTGTGAAAGAAGAACCTGCTTCGGAATAACTGAATACGCATATCTCAACTCTTTATGGATTAAGGGGGTGAATGTTAACTCGTTAATCCAATAAAGACTTGGGCTTTTTAATTTAGTTTAGTTTATTTGTTTAAAGACATTTGTATTTGGATTATTTGTACATAGATGGGCCTTAGGAACTTAGTTTTTAACATGCCCAAACTTATGCAAATCATAATACGGTTTTAGGGTGAAAGGCATCAGAAGGAAACGACAATTCACAACAATCGCGACTTTTCCTTCATGCCTCTTCATCTCTGTAAATACCGATCTTAGATTTCAGTTGTAAACAATCAGTTTATCAATAATAATTCTGTTATTGTTATTCTCTTTTCTACTCTTTCAGTCAATATTACAAATCTTGTTGTTCTTGTTAATACAAAATATGAAGCCACAATCAAAGTTCAATCAGAAGAAGATGATCCAAGGGATGTCACTATCTAACAGATACATCATTTGAATTTATCCTTTCAAGAATTGTTCCTCTTGTTTGCTTGTGGCCATCTCACATTGTCTCCAAGATCTTGCATAGCACACATTAGTATGTGTCACACCCCGTTAAGCGTATTGCGGAAGCGTAAAACGGAAATGCAACAGATACAACTGGTATAAAATACATTGTTCATAAAGAAACATTACTAACTAGTTTACAATATATTATATCGTTCTAACAACTTTTACAAACTAGGTGATACTATCAAACCGGTTCTTCAATTACTTTACTTCTAACTCAAATGCCCATGACAGCAACCACCAATCAGATACGTAACGCACAGAAAATTACTTCTCATATCTGATTACCTGAAAAGCATGTTAAAATAGGTCAACTACGAATAGTTGGTGAGTTTCATAAGTTTAACGAAATCAGTTCTGCGTACCACACAGTCATAATTTGTATGTACGCGCGTATGTAAAAATATGCATTTTACGTTTGTATAAATATATGCAGCCATATCCTTGTGTGTGCATATGCACACATGTAAATTTATAATATAAATTCGAAATTTCAGTAAAATCGTGATTGTTTGTTCGTACTACCTGTTTCCAATTTCCGTGTTAACCAACCACTGTGGATCCCCTTCCTCCCAAAACGGTTCCACATGAACTCAACCACTGTGGTCCCACTTCCACTCACAATGATTCCATGTAAACTCAAACATTATACAGTGTACACGCAAATAATTAATATATTCTACACATAGTATTTCTTACGGCTAATCACATAGCATGTATATAGACACATATGCACATATAGTATTTATCACGTATCACCAATTACTGTGACTCCCCATCCGCCCTCAATACGCATAATCACATTATCTTCTTAATATTCATGTCATAATCAAGTTAGTTCGTTTAATAAGTTGCAGCAGAGCTTGGCTCATAGGCCATACTCAACTTTTGTTTATAAGTTGCAGCAGAACTTGGCTCATAGGCCATACTCAACTTTTGTTTATAAGTTGCAGCAGAACTTGGCTCATAGGCCATACTCAACTTTTGTTTATAAGTTGCAGCAGAACTTGGCTCATAGGCCATACTCAACTTTTGTTTATAAGTTGCAGCAGAACTTGGCTCATAGGCCATACTCAACTTTTGTTTATAAGTTGCAGCAGAACTTGGCTCATAGGCCATACTCAACTTTTGTTTATAAGTTGCAGCAGAACTTGGCTCATAAGCCATACTCAACTTTAGTTTATTACTATTGTGGCCCCCTTCCGCCCACAATAGCCCCATAATCATCACATGCCACGTTATCCCCATGGCCATTACAGACCACGTTGTCTCCAAAATTAGTTATGTTTAACATTACATAACATGTTTGTATAAACCTGCTGTTACGTGTAATTTCATTATGTTTTGCAAATTCGTATTATCTTCAATTAATGATAATAATCATCTTTCATCAGCACGTAGTCAATTATTATGTTTGTAGGGACTTTTCATATATAATTGTTCAGATATTTTATGTCCCGAATCGTTTTCAGATCGATAACGTGTATAAACATGCTTTCCACCCCAAAAGTTCGTAAAACAGTTTAGAAAGTGGGGGTCGTGAAACTCACCTTATTGTAGTTCGCACAGAAATTACGTATCGATAAGTTAGATGCCTCGTTTATAACCTGATTCCTATAAACGGTATTGTATCGTTAGTACTAGTACAGTGTTCAAGCTAAGTCGGCCTGTATAGATAATCTGGGTATAGCTGTTAGGCCCAGAACATGACCATAGTCTTAGATTGTGACGTTGTATACTATGAAATGTTTAAAACTGGATTTGGCTCAGTTTCACCGTTTTCCGAGCCTAGCTCAGTTGATCGTTTATACGTTTCGGGATTAGGTAAGATCATATAAAACTTAAGTAAATATATTGACTAATAAAATGATTTGATTTATGAAAGAATTTTAAGGTTTCGATGTCTGGTTTGATTGCAGGGTTCATTTCCGTTTTCTTACGGGTTTGATTATACAAAACGCGTACAATCCACCCGAATTGTCCGGAATTCTCGTAAAAAGTTCGTTTTTATCAATATCATTCAAAAATATGATATTTGACCACTTTTGAAATTTTGACATACCAGTCAGTCCGTTAAACACAAAACTGCCGGTTTCGTTAAAACAGTTATAATTTAAATCTTTAATAAATCATAACTAAATATGTAATTACATATAAATTATGTAAATTTTTGTAAAAATACATTAAGACATGGAGAATTTTATAAAAATATTTCCAGTAATTTTATGATTATTTATTTATTTATAAAAATTCATTTAATAGGTTATAATCGTGTAATAAATGGCCCGTTTATATTAAACAACCTCCGAAAAATCCAATAATTTTTACCAATGGCCTCAATGTCATTACATAGCCCCTGCAAAATTTCCAGAACCTAACTCCTTTGACAAAATGCCTTTTTGTGCGTTTTTCGGCTGTTAAAATTCGGTTAAACCATGATTGCACAAACCATACTTAGGCATTTCCAATGATTCCCAAACTTTACCAGTGATCTTACCATCCCATATCAAACTCCAAAACCAAGTTTCATAATTTTTCAATAAGTTTAGCTATTTTTCCCAAATAAACGCTCATAAACGGGAATAAATTCACCAAATATTCTCCGTTTATCGAAAAATCACCAAATTTGAACAGGGACTCATTTATATGATCCCTAATGTCCCTGAAAATTTTCACAAGCTAACAACAAGCACGTCACAACCTAATACTAAACAGCCCCTAAACGAGTGTTACGGGTTTACCTTGTCGGTTTTCGATGAATTTTGCTAGCTTAAACGACTTTCCGGGTCTCGAGTTGCAAACTCAGTATATCTACATATCATATAACATCAAACCAAGCATAAATCATCCATGTAACAGCCTTGATAATTAGGGTTTCGGTTTTGGGTTCAAACCGAACTTTCTAACCGTAAAAACGTTGTATTCATGTTCTAATCCGCGTTTTTGACCAAAAAAGTATATGTTCCTGGTTTGTAAACATGTTTAACATCAAAACATAATTTTACTTGATTTTTAGGGTTTTTGGATGGTTAAACATGTTTAAAACTAACTAAAACATGTTTATATGTTAATTATAAGCATCAAACTTAGTTAAATCTTTATGAACTTTGATCTTACCTTAGGGTTTTGGGCAGGGGTTTGGAAGAGCAGAACTAGAGCTTCTTGGACTTCAAAATATGTTGAAAGTTGAAATGAATAATAAAGCTTCAAGTATAAGCTTTATAAAACAAAAAAGGTGGGGTATGGTGGCTATGTTCCGATCGGAACTTTGATGGAGCCCCTAATGGGCTGTTTTGGCCCACTAAATTATACATACAAGCCCAAACATGAAAAGCCCACTTCAAGTTTAGTTCGGGTTCGGTTTTTCGCAAAAAAATTAATTCGGGTGTGAGAAATAACGTAAAAACGTGTGTTTTTCAGCTTGTTTTTGTAAAATAAGAAAAACGTATTGACTCGTTGTAAAATTCCAAAATATTTTCACGGATGGCTTAGAACATGTCATATAAGTGTTTTATAAATCTTTTTCGGCT